>NW_006430732.1:1372278-1379125 GCF_000325575.1 Pteropus alecto
CCTTAAATATACAAAAATTAAAATGTATTAATGTATTACTACTAGAGTAAATAAAAGCTAAGAAGGAAGAATGGACAGAATAAAGTGTAAGAGAGAAAAAACAATTTTTTTCTCTACCTATCTGAGGTCTAGGGCCCTGCAGATTGGACTGACAAAACAGAAATTACAAGAGAAAATAGAAACTTATTAATGTGTGCATTGTGTATATACATGGGAAGACAGTGATAAGTAATTCAAAGAAGTGATCAAATCTTGGCCTTATAGAGCATCTATAAGAAAGGAACAGTAATTTGTAGAGAAGTGACAAGACAAAGGAAATACATTTTAAGCTTCTAGGGGTTGCAAATTGTGGGAAGGAAACTATATGAGAAAACTAATAGTAAATAAGGGCTAATTAGTAAGCATTATTTGTGTGGACTCCTTCACAGTGCCATCCTACCTCTGGGGATTAGGTTGTTTTTCTTTTACTGGTACAGGAAGTGAGGAGACCTTCACAAGGATAATTTGTTTTTATTAGTTTGTTTGTTTATTTGTTCGTTTTTCAGGCAGATAAGGAGAAGGCAGGAGATTTTCTTGTATGTGCGTCTTTTCAATTGCCTTCAGATCAAAATAATCCTATGCCTAAGTGACGTATTTTAATGTGGCATATTTTGCTACTCTTCAGAAGAAAGAAATAGAGGAAAGAAGGAAGGAAGGAAGGGAGAAAAAAAAAAAAAAAGAATCCAGCAAAAAGTTTCTAAGATGCCAAAAAGGTTGAACAATTGGACTCTTTTTCAAGATTTATAAGCATTTGCCTGATAATTTATATGGTAGCTTCACATTTTTAGAGCTAGTAAAAGAAAAACTTTTTAGCTGTTATCCACCTAACCATTCTCTAGTTGGTAGCAAGTAACTGTAAGACATTCTCTAGATTAGGCCCAAAAGGTTACCCTGTGGCCAGGGATCAGGTCAGGTATGATTAGAAATTCCAAATCTCTTTCAGTACATTTTTTCCTTATGACAATTTGGAACTTTAATGAATATCTCCAAGTCCAAATTTCACATCCCTACAGCACTGTTTTAATAGAATCATCTTGCAAAAATATTAATTACATTTTTCCCAAGGGTCAGAGAGACCTATTATAATTTTATTTCTTGTCAAGGCTAATTCCATAGTTTTCCTATACACAGAAAGTTATTATGCATGTGGTGTGCCAATCTCAAGCAAACACATACCTCAGTTACTCTTGTATAAGAATTCATTTGCAACTATTCTTTATTACGTGGGCCTTATCAACCTTACATTTATTAAAATGGTTATTTAAACTGCTTTTCAATGACCCCTTTTAATAACGCAAATTTAACTTGCATTAATTTAAATATAGTAAAACTTAATCTCTTTGTTAAAAAATAAGAACTCTAGGAGAGAGGCTCTTTTGTCCATTGTTGTGACAATTGAAAGAATATATTGCTACTATATCTAGAGTTTTTGTAGTCAAGAAAATAGTAGTAGTAACCTAGTACAAGACAGCCACTAACAAAGTGATTTTGTTAGTGATAGCTCATCAACTTTCAAATGAGAATTAGTCATCTTTCCACAAATTCGCATAGAAAATTGTAGCAAATAGGCAACTGTCAGGTGCTTATAAATTTTACTAGCTGTCATTAGGCAGATTTTCAATAGAAAAGAAGAGTTAGCAGTCTTGCTCAGTCTCTGCTCGTGTGATAAATCTCAAGCAAAAACTTATTTCCTGATGAAAAGGAAGTTAAATTATTTTTTTATTAAGAAAATCATAATAACTATGTTGTTTCTGTCTTAAAAATTTTATAATTTCTGGACTCAGTTTGTATGTGGTCAAAGCTGAAAAGGAGTGTAAGGGCAAAGGTAGGTCTGTTTTATGGAAGACAGATTATAATGCAGTTAGGGATATTCAAGTGAATGTAGAAACAAGTTATTTCTTTTGATAAAGGTAATAGTTGGAAAGAGATTTTTCTTAAGTCTAACCAATTATAGCAGACTAGGACTCCTTTGCAACAGGTCTGAAAATCTCTGAAATTCAAGTTAAGTTTCACTTGATAACTGGTCAGAATGGGGTGGAGATTTACACACACACACACACACACACACACACACACACACATACACACAGATCCCTAAACTTAAATGGAAAGGGGGAGACAGTAGTAATATCAATGCCCAACAGGATTCAGATTGGCATAGGCCACTGGAAAGGAACTATAGATTTAAGAAATAGCACCTGCCACAAATGTACTGTGGAGGCAGAGACGCAGCAGATAAATACTACTGTGGTATAACAAAAAATATGTTTTTTGTCTCTGGTTTCTTGCACTAAACTTCTAAAACCCTTGGAAATTCCTGGATATAAGAGTGTCTGTTGTATGTTAATGAGTTGACATAAGCTACAGGGACCCTGATTAGCTTTAAGATGGGGGCTGGTTGTTGAAAAAGCCAAACAGATGATTATAGAGTGAGAACTTTTAGCCCCACTGTTCTGACCTCCTGGAAGGGGAGAGGAGGTAGAGACTGAGTTCAATCATCAGTGGCCAATGATTTAACTAATCATGCTTTGGTAGTGAAACTGTCATACAAACCCATTAAACAATGGGATTTAGAAAGATTCCAAGTTAATGAACACCTTGATATTCTAGGATGGTGGTATACCTGTAGAGAGCATGGAAGTTTTGCACCCCTGGTCTGCTCCCTCCCACCTCTAATCATAATTTGCTCTATGCTTCTCTTTCATTTGGCTATCTCTGGGTTGTAGCCTTTATAATAAACTGGCAATGGTAAATAAAACACTTTCCTGAATTTTGTGGGGAAAAAAAGGCTAACAAATTATTGAACATGAGGACAGAGGTACAGCAACTTCCAAAATTGTAGTTGGTCAGGTAGAAGTGTGGGAACTCTGGAAACTCCATTTGCTGCTGGCATCTGAAATGGGGCAAGTCGTGAGACAAAGTCCTTAACTTGTCAGGTCTGTGCTAATAGGATGAATTGGCCTCAAAATTGAATTAAATTGTTTTTTTCCCTCTCTCCTTCTAGGTTCTTCAGCTGGAACCTTGCAAATTAGGTTGGAAAAAGACAGATTAACAAGAGAAAAAACAAGCAAGTTTATTAATATGTGCATTATGCATACACATGGAAGTAGTTAGTGATGAGTAACTCAATGAGGTGGTTAAACTTTGGCTTATATGGAATCTTAGTAAAGAAAAATAAATTTGTAGAGAAGCGACAAGAAAAACAAAAGCATTTTAGGGTTTCAAAAATGGCAAACTATGAGGAGTTAACTATATGAGAAATTAATAAAGCAGGTTTGTTTGTGTAGGCACATCTCAGTGATGACATTTTTTTCATGGTCATACAACGTCCCCAGGAAAGGGGCTTTATGGCAGTCCTTATTTCACAAAAGTTTCTGCTTTTAGTCTACATCTGTTGATTCTTATTTGCCTCAGCTCGAAGTAATCTTTATGTCAAAGTAAAATATTTTGTGATGGCATATTTGGGTACCTTACTTTTGGCACCCAGTTATTGTTGGAAAATTGTAGAATTGGTGTGAAAAAATAACATGTATTTGATGTCAGAAAATATCATACATTTGGTGTCAAGTGGTATCAGAAAGCACCACACAAATACTCTGACCTCTTTTTCCTCATTCTTCTGTCTCCTGCTTCTGCCTTTTACTGGTAAACACAAGTGATAGCCAATCCAGCAAAACAATTCAAAGAGTATATTCTTCAGTAGATATACTCTGGGTCAAGGTCAGGTCAAAGAAGGATGGAGAATGGATATTGTAGTGGAAGTAGGGGTGGGGGCAAATACAAACAACCGACACACACAAAAAATTATTAATTTGTTGCAGTTTTAACTAACAACCTCCCTCCTTTGCCATGCACTGACTCTCACAGGTTGGAGTTGTCAGAAAGTAGACAAAGAGACATAGGGGGAAGAGTGATCTCAGAAGCAAGGTGGTTAATAGAGAGTGCTCTTAGACTCATTTCCTGTGAAAAGAAAGTGAAAGAGATTGAATAAGGCAGAGGGAGAGGTCAAGGTGCCATGCATTTGGTAGTTATGCCTGAAATGACTCTGTGAATAGTTCTATGGATAGAATGACCCTTTAGGACTGTGCTGAATTAGCGCAAAATCCAAGCCTTTATGAAACCATAAACATCCGCCGTTGGATGGAGAACAATCTGGGAAGTGGGCATGACATTGGGCAAAAGAAACTTCCTTAGCTGAGGCAGTCCTCAAAGGGGAAGACTACTAAAGACTATATGGGCAGCACTCTGAACAGTTGCAGAAAAAATTATTTGTTCATGAAGAGAGATTCTAATCATGCATTACAACATCTACCGCACTAAATTTCTGGGAAGTGTCAGCTTTTACATGGACCAGACAGAACTCTAGACATGGCATACCATTCTTTCATTTATTAATTAATTCATTGAACAAATACATATTGAGCACCTACTAGATATAAGGTCCCGTGCTATGCTTTGATGATATAGTTACAAACAGAATAGACATGCTTCCTGTTCTTTTGAAATTTAGAGAATGAGAAAGACATGTAAATAGACAAGTTGATAGACTATAACTGCTATGATGTAGGAAATACCAGGTGTATGGGAGCACAGAATGGGGGTATCCAACTCAAATTTGAGGGTCATCCTAAAAGAATTACTCTAGGTAAGGGAGTGAATCTGAGAGTAAGTACAGATTGCTTATGAAGCTGAGAGGAAAGAATATTCCAGAGAGGGAAATCAGCCTATATAAAGTTCTGGAGACAACAGTAAAAATTTCATGTTTGGATAACTGAGAAGTATTCGATATGAAGAATACAAAATAAAGAAGGCCATTAATGGGCTGAGCAGCAAGTGAACAGCTTGAAGATGTAACTGATGCAAATATGATTAAGAGACATAGGGGGAAGAGTGATCTCAGAAGTATGGTGGAGTAATCAATGTCCTCAGATCTCTCCCCTTGAAATAAGAATACCCAAATAATACCCACCCTGCACACAAGCACATCTGAGAAGTGATCTGCACAAAAGAGCTACCAGAGGTCAGATCTGTAGGAATCAGGAGGTAAAATGGGAGGATAAAAGAAGCTACCTCTCATAGCCAGAACCCCCAGCAGGAGGAGGGGTAGGGAAGAAGATGTGGCAAATCCGTGAATAGTCCCACCTGAGAGAGCTGTGAGCTCCATACAGCAGTAGCATCCAGGGATCATGTCAGAAAGCAAAACAAAGGGGAAGGCAGAGAAGAAACAGCTGATTTTTACCAACCATAGTAGCAAAATGCCAGGCTAAGCCACAACCTCCATCCTCCAACACAAACAGCACATCCCTCATTCTTTCAAAAATGAACAACGTGGAGCCCCAGAGTAATGTGAGCAAACGCTACCGAAACTGTCATTAACATTGACAGGGAAATGAGACTGAGGGTAGCAAACTTGATCAAATATTTATAAGAAAAAAAAAAAAAAACATTATTAAGGCTCAAAGCAGAAATCCAAAAGGCTTAGATGGCACATACTGAAAACCAAACAAACAAACAAACAAAAACAAAAACACCTTATTAGCAACAGGCTAAAGACAGACCTTCATATAATAAATCTTTCTGGAAAAAAAAAAAAAAAGGAAAATACACTTCCATTAATACCCAGGTATACAAATAGTCCATTAAAAAACATAAACAACCAAGGTGAAAAGGAAGCTCAGAAAGAAAGATAAGTCTCCAGAAAATAAGCTTAAAGACATAGAAATACACAACTTAAATGACAGAGAATTCAAGATTGTATTTCTGAAAAAACACAATGAGATCCAAAATAATTCATAGCAACAATTCCAAGAGCTGAAAAAACAACTAGATCATCAGAATGAGTTATTCAGCAAGGAGATTGAAACCCTGAAAAACAACCAAAATTAACTTCTTGAGATAAAGAACACACTGAAAGAGATGAAGAATGAAATAGCAAGCTTGGGAAATAGAGTCGACCAAATGGAGGAAAGGATCAGTGATATCGAAAACAGAAATCTAAAAATAAATGAGAAGGAAGAAGAGAGAAAGCGAATAATGAAAAATAATGAAAGAGAAATACAACTAGCTGACACCTTTGAGAGAGGAAACAAGAATAATGGGTATTCCAGAAGGAGAGGAAAAGGGGGAAGGATCAGAAAGCATTTTCAGACAAATAATTGACAAGAATTTCCCAAATCTAAGGAATGAACTGGAGCTTGGAATTCAATCAACAGAACACTCAAGCATCTCAACCCAAAAAGACCGTCAAGACACATCATATTAAAGTTATCAAAAATTAATGACAAAAGAAAGAATTCTCAGGGCAGCCAGGGAAAAGAAGACAGTAACTTTAAAGGACAACTCATTAGATTATCGTCGGACTTCTCAGCACAAATCTTACAAGCAAGAAAGAAGTGGAATCAAATATTCAAACTATTAAGTGAAAGAAAGTACCAGCAAATAATGATGTATCCAGCTAAGCTCTCCTTTAGATATGAAGGAGAAATAAAGACATTTCCAGACATACAAAAATTGAGGGAATTCTCCACTATGGGGCCTGTATTACAGGAAATACTGAAAGGGGTCAGCTTGCCTAAAATAAAATGACAAAAAAATACATAAGTATGAGTAAGGTGACTAGCAGGCAGATAGAAGCAGGGTTGTGCAACCCTTATTAAGAACAGGGTATTAAATAATAAGAAGCTTAAATAATAAGAAGAAATTTGCTATTGCAAGATAATAATGAATGTTCAGCATACATAGGGACAAATTGAGACAACAATAAAAGAAAAGGGGAGGATTCAAAGTTCCAAATTTGCAAGGGAGAATG
>NW_006430732.1:1379327-1383195 GCF_000325575.1 Pteropus alecto
ATCAATGAAAACACTGAGCTACCAGAAAGAAAAAGATAAAAGGGCTATAAGAAGGCCTCATATTTCAATAATCACCCTAAATGTAAATAGACTGAGCTCATCAATAAAAAGACACAGAGTTGCAGACTGGATCAAAAAATTAAACCCAACCATGTGCTGTCTCCAGGAGATACATCACAATTCCAAAGACAAATATAGACTCAAAGTGAAAGGGTGGAAAATGATATTTCAAGCAAATAGCATTCAGAGAAAAGCGGGAGTAGCAGTACTAATATCAGACGAAATAGAGTTCAAAATAAAAAAGGTAAAGAGAGATGCCGAGGGACACTTCATAATGATAAAGGGAATTATGCACCAAGAAGACATAACACCTATTAATATCTTTGCTCTCAATCAGGGAGCCCTAAAATATATAAAGTAATTACTGACAGAACTAAAGGGAGAAACAGACCAAAACACTATCATTGTAGAGGATCTAAATGCCCCCTCTGTCAGATATGGACAGATCATCCAAACAAAAAATCAATAAGGAAATAACATCTTTAAATAACACATTAGACCAACTGGACATAATTGACATTTACAGAGCCTTCCATCCCAAAAGAGCTGCTTATACATTCTTCTCTAGAGCATATGGAACATTCTGAAAGATCGATCACGTACTGGGACACAGAGATAGCCTCAGCAAATATAAGGGGGTTGAAATCATACCAACCATATTCTCTGATCATAATGCTTTGAAACTAGAGATCACATGCAAAAAAGAAAGCAGGAAGAACCACAAATACATGGAGATTAAACAACATACTACTGAAGAATGACTGGGTCAGAGAAGAAATAAAAAGTGAGAATGAGGAGAGAAAAAAAAATGGCATAGATGATAGAGGCTCTGTTCATCCCTCTGGTAACCAAATCAAAGTTGTGACAGAAACAAGGAGCAAACAGCAAGGAAAATTGCCTAGGATCTAGATAAACAATCCATACAACTAGAGAGAAATATAAAGAATCACCATGCAACGGCAACAGGTGAGGATGCAATGATGCCCAGTCCCGAGCAACTGATGGGAATAGAGGCTGCAGCAGCTGCAGACTCCTCTTAAAGTGGCGTGTGTGAGAGTAGACAGTCATGGTGATGGACCTGCTACCTATGAGCACCTGTATTGGTTCAGCTGCGTGGGGGGCACCAGGGACGTATGGGGTGGGGAGTAGTGGTGAGGGACACTGAGTTGTTGGAGTGAGGGCTGAGGTAGACTCACTCTGTACAGAAGTGCTGGTGGTATCCATTGTTTCTCTGTTGAGCCCTCTCCTCTCCCCACCCCCAGTGTGCAGACACAGCGCCACCATAGCAGAGAAGTCGTCAATCTGGACAACAGAGGTTGATCCTCCTAGAAGATTTCTAGAAACTCCACTTCCCCCAACACATAGCCCCACCCAAGCCACATCCAGTTGTGTACTTGCCGATTCCAGTGCTCCTTGCTGAGCAGAGCCAACACTCACATTTGTGGCAGCTGGCCTCATATTCTGTCATGGTTTCTTTAGGCAAATAAAAGCATGGGATGTGTGGATTGCTTGCTGAATCTTAAGAGGTGTCCTGCAAGGGGCACAGGCTGAGGCTTAACTTGGCCTGCAGCTGAACTTCTCTCAGGACTGTGCCACTGGACACCTACTAAACAAAGCCACACTAAAAAGACCAGGAGAGTTTGGAGCTTTGCTTAATACATAGAAATAGACACAGAAAGGCAGCCACAAGGGGAAGAGAAAGAAGCAGAAACCATATGAGAGAACAGAATAGAGATCCAGGAATAATGGAATCAAGCAATCTAATAGATGTGGAGTTCAAAACAATGGTGATAAAGATGCTCAGTTAACTTAGGGAAAGTTTAGGTGAATTCAGTGAGTACTTGAACAAACAGATAAAAAAATATATATACATAAAAAGGGAAATGGAAATTATAAAGGAAACCAGTCAGAAATGAAGAACACATCTGAGATGAATAATATATTAGATGGTGAAAACAGAGTAAATAAAGAAGAGGGCACTCAATCAGAATGTCAAGAAAATAGAAGCCAAGGCTATAGTAATAATTTAAGGAGTCTATGGGATACAATTAAATGTAAAAATATTTGTGTTATAGGGGTACCTGAAGGAAATTAAGACATTAAAGAGCTATTTGAAGAAATAATGATGGAAAAATTTCCTCACTTAGTAAAGGAAATAGACATAGAACCCCGGGAAGCTCAGAGACTCCCAAGAAAGAGGAAACCAAAAAGGCCCACAATAAGACATATCATAATTAAAATGCCAAAGGTAGAGTTTAGAGAAACATGTAGGAGTGAGAGACGTTCCCAGATCTCTCTCTTAAGACAACAATAAGCTAAACATCTAAAACTCAACAAAAAACACTCAGAGTGCACACCAGCACTTCTGAGCATGAGATCTGTGCATAAGAGCTACCACAAGTCAGAACCCTGAGTGTCGGGCGGTGGACTGAGAGAGATAAAGAAGATGCTTCTCACAGTCCCCAGAGTTCCCTGTAAGATGAAGGGGAGGGGAGAAGATGCGACGAGTTCCCTGAGCAGCCTTGCCTGGGAATGCTGCGAGCTCCACGAGATCAGCAACAGAGTGCAGTCATCAGGACAGAAAGCAGAGAAGCAGGACGGCAGAGAAACAACAGTTGATTTTTACCAGCCGTGGTTGCAAAACCAAGGCTGAGCCCCAGCCCCTAACCCTCAACCCAGAGGGCTCCTCCCCCCATACTCTCCGAGACCAAACGCCGTGGAGCCCAGGGGAATCAGAGCAAACACTATCAAAGCTGTTACTAACACTGACGGGGAGGGACTGAGACTGAGGGTAGCGAGCATGATTAAATATCTACAAGAAAAAACAAAGGCATTACTAAGGCTTTATATAAAGCAGGGATCCAAGAGGCTTAGATGACACCTACTGGAAACCAAAAGAAAAATGCCTTCTTTGCAACAGATTAAAGAGAGACCTTTATATATAAATCTTTCCAGAAAAGCAGCAGAATACACTTCCATTAATGCCCAGGCGGAGAAATAGTCTATAAAACACCAAGAATAACTGAGGTATCTCAGAAAAAAAAGAGAAAAATTTCCAGAAAATTAGCTTACAGACATGGAAATATGTCACTTAAATGACAGAGAATTCAGGACGATACTTCTGGAAAAAATCAGTGAGATTCAAAACGAGTCATATCAACCATTTCAGGAATTGAAAAAACAACTAGATGAGCAGAATGAGTTCTTTACCAAGAACATTGAAACCCTGAAAAAGAACAGAATAGATCTTCTGGAGATAAAAAACACACTGCAAGAGTTGAAAAATGAAATAGCAAGTTTGGCAAATAGAGTCGACCAAATGGAGGAAAGGATCAGTGATATTGAAGACAGAAATCTAGAAATAAATCAGAAGTAAGAAGAGAGAAAATGAAGAATGAAAAATAATGAAAGAGAAATACAAGAACTAGATGACACCATCGGGAGAGGAAACATGAACATAATGGGCATTATCGAAGGCAAGGAAAAGGAGCAGGGACTAGAAAGCATTTTCAGACAAAGAGTTGACAAGAATTTCCCAAATCTAAGGAATGAGCTGGAGCTTGGAATGCAAGAAGTCAACAGAACACAAAAAGACCGTCATCAAGACACATTGTATTAAAATTATCAAAAATCAATGACAAAGATAAAATTCTTGGAGTAGCCAGGGAGAAGAAAATGGTAACATATAAAGGAAAACTCTTTAGATTAGCATTGGACTTCTTAGCATATACCTTGCAAGCCAGAAAGCAATAGAATGAAATATTGAAAATATTAAGTGAAATGAAATACCAACCAAGAATAATGTATA
>NW_006430732.1:1386303-1387656 GCF_000325575.1 Pteropus alecto
AGTGTTAAGGGTGTGGTTCTGGGCAAAGATATGCTAACGGTCAACTTCTGCTTCTGTAATCTGTTTGCTTGTTTGATGTTAACTAGGGTGTGGTTAATCTGTTTGCTTGTTTTATGTTAAACCAGGGTGTAGTTCTAGGCTTTATAAGCTGCCTCTTTTGGGAGCTCGGGGCTGATCTCCCCAAACCCCGCGTGGTAGAGTCAGTCGCCGGCCGGCTAATAAAGGCTCATAATTAATCTCAATTGGCTCCGCGGGTCTCAGAATTGTTCGCGCCATAACAGTCTGTTTTCTGTTTCTATGGATTTGCCTATTCTGAATACTTCATATGAATAGAATCATATAATATATTAAAAAAAGAAGTAACTTTTTAAAATATAAACATAAGAACATGGCCAAAGGTCCAAAAGTAAGACAGTCCTCTGCTTCTAAATGGACTTAGTTTCTACAGAATGTCAGAAATATGATAGTGTTTAATCTAATTAAAAAGATAACTTTTTTTCCTAATCTCATTCAGAGTCTATTAAGCAGTTTTTTAATGGGGAAATTTTTAGTGAATGAAGTATTAAATTTCTTGGACTTTATGAGTATCACAAATGTAAATGCAACACATGAAAATATAGTACCATTATAGTCCTTTTAAATTAAAATAAAATTATTTATGATAGAATACTAACTTTGTGATTCTTAAATAACTTTTACATAAACTGATTGTAAGCCATTTGTGTAAGTACTATGTATAATCAAACACATAAAACACTCTACCAGCAAAGCATTACTGCTATCGTGATATTAGCAACTGAAAAACTTGTTATGAAAAACACCAATTTCAAATTCAATGTTAATTTTATTTAATGCCATAAAAGCAGCAGAGATTTTATAGTGATTTTGAGACGGGATGTCACTTGTAAAATTCTTAATCTTTTAGCAGAAAATAAAATGGGACATCTCTTGCAGAGTTAATCTTTTTAGTAAACCTAGTTAAGTTTTCTTCCTTTCTTTGGGAAAAAGGCCCCCTCCCTCAAATCCTGATAATTGCCCTGGCAACTCAGATCCTCTGGCTATTGATAACGGTTCATCAGCCCATCCATTGTTAAGCAGAAATGGTGTTAAGCCAGGCAGGGCTCTTAGAGTCTGAGCGGGGAGGGGAGGAGTTTAAGCCAAAGGCCTTTCTTTTACTCTTTAAGAAAGGTATTAACCAAGCCTGTTTCCCTTTACTCACTTAATAGACAAATCAATAATAGAAATTAATAGATGTATGATTTAAATAATGAGTTTGTATCTTCTTTTCCTTGTCTAGGGACTTAGCTGGCACTTTAGCAGGAAACCCAAGACCCACTCTGACTGAGGCAGAAA
>NW_006430732.1:1387790-1393757 GCF_000325575.1 Pteropus alecto
AGATACAGAAGAAGAGACCCCCCTGTCCCTCACCATCCATACTAATACTAAGGGGGTTCATGGCTCTTAGAAAAGAGGTAGGCAGTGTTAAGGGTGTGGTTCTGGGCAAAGATATGCTAACAGTCAACTTCTGCTTCTGTAATCTGCTTGCTTGTTTGATGTTAACTAGGGTGTGGTTAATCTGTTTGCTTGTTTGATGTTAAACCAGGGTGTGGTTCTAGGCTTTATGACCTGCCTCTTTTGGGAGCTCAGGGCTGATCTCTAACCCTGCGTGGTAGAGAGTCAGTCGCCGGCCGGCTAATAAAGGCTCATAATTCATCTCAATTGGCTCCGTGGGTCTTAGAATTGATTGCGCCATAACAGCAATAAAGTTAGTTAGGGAGTTTCAGGTCTACCTGCAAAGACCCTGAAGCCATACAATCTTAGAAGGTGTCCGCCCTAATCGTCCACAATTAAGCAAGCCACAAGGCATTTTTTTTTTTAATTTACACAAAGAAACCAGTAGGCAGAGATTTAGGTACCAGTTTAAGCCAGTCACTCGCACCTGCGCAATGAAGATCCCAAAGACCTTCAACTCACCTGAGTCTCATTATACCATCATTATAATATGGTGCATATGCCCAAAGTTCATTAATATCATTATAACAGACTGAATTCTGGGAACAAACATGTGCAGAAGGCAAAATGATGAATCACTGAGTCCTGTCAATCTTAGTTGTCAATCAAGGAAGCCCACTCCTCTAAGAAAAGTAACCACCCACAGCAAAAAGTGATAAAAACCCTGAAGTCCTTGTTATCAGGCCTTTTGAGCCTCGCTTCTCTTGCTTAAGGCTCGCTACCTCGTTGGCAGTGTACTTTCCTTTCTAATAAAACTTTTCTTTCCTACTGTATTTCGGTGTCTTGTTCAATTCTTTGTTCGAGACATCAAGAACCTGGACAGTGCGCCTGAAGAGGACCCCACTCTCCGGTAACAATTTTGTTATTTTCAAATAGTTACTAGTAATTAGTAGTGTAGGGGCTAATAATAGTACTTTTTCTTGCACCTTCTAAGTTCTTCTAGCTGGGCTAATATTCAAATTAATAGACAGATTAACATTAATACGTGTGTATTATTTACAATACCATTTTGTAAGCATGATAATCCCAAAGACAGTAAGGCAACAATGAGTATACATGACAATTTGGTCAAAGGAAAAAAGGTGCAAATTCTTTCTAGGCAATCCAGGAGCAAAGAGACACAGTAGGTATCTAGCTAACAGGCTCCTGCCTGAAGCCCTTTAATTACCACACTTAATTCAAATTTAGCTAAGGCAACATCCTGATTTCTTTCCTGGAGTAGGCCTTTCCATCTGAATCTCTTGGGAAAAAAGGGAAGGTCAAATGTTCTTTCTGAGGTTTTTGTTTCTTAATAAACAGCTTAAAATCAATATCCCAAAAGGTAAAGCTTTTGGTCCCCTTCAGTAGTAAATCTTTTTGTTGTTCCCATTTGTCTCACAAATTGACTATTTCTCAGAGGTAAACATTTTTATGAGAATATATAAACATTTTGAGTATTGAAATTGTGTGGGATTCTTTTGACAGAGATAAAGAGATGACATGAAAAAGGTGCATGTCTGTTCTTCTGCTGGAGTTTACTCACAGTAGTTGCTTTAAGAGTATGAGAATGCTCCAGAGAAGCAAAATCTTTTCATCTGAAAAATTTTCCTTCATTTCTCTCTATGTAATTTAAAATAGTAAATTTTAAGCATAAGTGTGAGAGTGATTATTTTTTTCACCTGTGTTGAAATTCAATGGCTGTTTCTTTTAAAATTTTTTCATAAGACTTCTTTATTGTATATTCAGACATCATTTTTTTTTTTCCTTTTGTGGCGCACTATGTGTTTCTTTGGAACATTTTTGATTAAGAATTAGAATCAAGTGACCTCTTCAAAAGTTGAAGCAAAGCATGCACTAAATGTTGCCTGCAAAATGCTCAGTTCCAGAGATATTAAAAAAAAAGTCAGCCACAAGCATTGACATTTGGTAATTTTTGCGAAACCATTACTTTTAAAAAATATTTTCTATTAACGAGATTTTTCAAAATCTTTATTTAGCCTCAACACTTGCCTCAGCTAAAAAAAAAAAATCATTCATTGGTGATTATAACCACTCATTTTTTCATTTTTTTCCTTTGAAATTTGTGCAGGAAGGGCAAATTTCCCTGAGTTGGGTGGATAGGGGAAGAGAAATTAAGCCTTGCACCAAGAGAAGAGGGTTCTTGGCAGAGTAGAAAGAATACAACATACACACCAAAGTTAAAGTCAAAAGGAATGTTTATTTAAAGGGGAAAAGCGAAGGCTAGAGAAAGCAAAGATGAAAAGCCTCCTGTGTGGGAGGATGGAGATCTAGTTTACATAACATTCTTTAGTTCCAGTGAGTTACAGTTTAAAGACTTTGTTTACCCATTTCCTTTGATGTGGACATACAGTGGGGAAGGGGAAGCTTATGTAGCATGAAAAGGTAAGACTATGTAGTGTCAAAGTCCCGATGGCAGTTCTCAGCCTTTAATCCGTAGGTTCTCTATGGTTTTAGCTGTAGAGAATGAACAATTTTATTTTGTGTAGGGCAAGCCACTCAGAGACTCTGTTCCTGTTCACCTTTCACAGGTGTGGGAAATGGGTTGTTAGCAATCCTAGCAGAAATCTTCCTTTGTCCTGCAGGTGTCCGCCTGGACTTGCTTCAGGGCTGATCGGCATTTTGCAGTCTCTGAAAATGGCTTGATTAACATTTTAATTCTCTTACCTCCTCCCTACACTAGTAGCAGAAGACAGCTTTCTGAAAAAAATGCAGGGGCTGGTCATTGGAAATCAGGTTGTAGATATAGACAGAGCACTGACAGCTTCTGCTACTACAGACTTTCATAACTGGAAGAATTCCTACGTTGTTGGTAGATCTCCCAAGTGGGAGTCATTAGGAATGTAGCCTGGGATAAAGGTTCTTCATGTATAAAGGAAGATTTACCAAGTAATTTTGTAGGGTTGTGGTGAGGATTTAAAGAAATGGCATATCAGAAGTTCCTGGCACAGGAAGGGGTTAGACTTTCAACCCCTTCAAGTTATAACATTAAAAATATATATATATATTTTGTTCATTTAGCATGTAACTATCAAAATTTTTATTAACAGAATTTTATATTTGAAACTCAATGAATGCTAGTGGTATAGTTGAGTCAAAGATATAATTCAAGAATTTTCAGAACAACATCTTGTAGCTAAAAAGCAGACATGATAAAACTTTTATTTCCCAATGTTTATTAAATAATAAAAGGAAGCTTTAGTAAATGGTTACATAAAAATACAACATAAATTAAGTTTAGGTTTTCTTTTATGGTATAATATGGAATTTACAGAATGTAATAATGCATCTTAGGGTTCCTGGGAGTATATATTACATAAAAGCAATGATGTAATAGGGTGAAATGCTTCTCTCTCTAACTCCACCTTAATTCCAGCCTGTATTTCTAAGATATGCTAATTGACAGGAAGAGTACAGCCTGAATCTTGTGTAACTTCTGGTCTGATCTTTCTGGTCTTTATCAACTGAGAACAAAGAGTTTGGAGATCCACTCTCTCCTCCCCTTCCTTGGAACCCATCCCTTGCTCCACGCATTCTGTCTTTCCTTGACATAAAAGAAGCCTGAATTCTAGGCTCTCTTAAGATGGATTTGAAAAAGAACTGGAAATCTCCCATCTTCTTGTTATTGCGCCATTTCAATAAGTAAAACCTTTCCTTATTCCAAACTCTTACCTATTATTAAAAATTTGATGTTCCAAGCACATGAGCATCACGACTGCAACAGTGACAGAGTTTTGGAAGTTCCTAGGAAGTTAAGATCAGGTTCTACTAGTGAATGACATCCTACTCTATTTTGAAAAAGATACTAAGATTAGAGGAGACATCATTTTCTCATATCACAGATAATATCAAAGTAAATGAAATTACTCATTCTACCCAGGTCACTATATGTGTCAGAGGACTTTGAAAAAACAGAAACCATTGCTGTGACAATACACAGACATCGTTTGTTGGGTGCGCTGGGCAGGGTAAAATAATTCTAAATTTAAACAATGGCAAGAAAGAAATTTTTTAAATATTTAAAAAATTAACTGGAAAATATTGAAAATAACTAACTAGAAAAATATTTTCCTTCTGATCCTTTAATATGTATATTGAGCCACCTGCACTTCTCTTAAAATCCCACATACATTTTATTTTATTTCGTTTTTAAATTTTTTTCCTGTCTTTATTGAAATACAATAGACAATTAGTTGCTCATATTTACATTGTACAATTCAATGTGGTTTTTTTCAATTTTAGTTAGCATATAATAATATACCAATTTTAGTGGTACAACCTAGTAATCAGAGATCCACATAACTCACCTCACTAAATCTAGTACCCCTTTTCTCCCTTACATATATATTACAACATTAATAACCATCTTTCCCATGCTATACTCTACATCTCCATGTTTATTCTGCAACTATCCATTTATACCTCTTAATCTTTTTGCCTTTTTTCCTGCCCACCAACCCCACTCCCATCTAGTAGCCCTCAAAATATAATCTGTATCTATGAGTTTATTACTGTATTTGTTGTTGTTTATTTGTTCTTTAGATTCCACGTGTACATGAAATCATGTGATATTTCTTTCTCTATCCTTTCCATTTCATTCAGCACAATACCCTCTAGGTCCAACAAGGCAATATCTTTCTCCATCTCCTTCCTTTTAGTCTGTGTGTGACTTTTAATCTGAAGTGAATCTCCTGTAGGCAGCATATGTAGGGGTCTTGATTTCTTATCCATTCAGCCACTCTATATTTTAGTTGGAGCACTAAGTTCTTTTCTGTGTGAGGTACTTGATAAGAATGTAGTTATTACCATTCTTTACTCCTGCTTTTGATACATGATTTTTCTTCTTAAAGAAGTCCCTCCAACATTTCCTGTAATACTGATTTGGTGATGATACATTTCTATAGCTTATTTTCTTCTAGGAAACTGTTTATCTGTCCTTCGACTCTAAATGATAGTTTTGCTAAATAAAGTATTCTTGGCTGTAGATCCTGAGTTTTCATCATGTCAAATATTTTATGCCGAGAGCTTTTGTCCTGCATGGTTTCTTTTGAGAAATCAGCGGCCAATATCATGAGTGATACCTTGCAGGAAACTTAACTGCAAGGGAGCAGAGATTCTCTCTTGGTATTTAACCTTTGGCATTTTATTTTATTTTTTATTTTTTAATTTTCACTTTTTTATGGTAACATTGGTTAGCGAAATCGAATGTTTCATTTGTACACTTTAACAGTAAGGCATATATATATGTACATGTGTGTTCACCTCCCATAGTTAGATTTCTTTCTGTCACCACATATTTGAACCCCTTTACACCCTCTTCCTGCCCCTCCCTCTGGTAACCACTAGCCTATTGTACATGTCCGTGAGTCTCTGTTTGTTTATCCTGTTCATTTGTTGCTTATATCCCACATATAAGTGATATCATGTGATTTTCAACTTTTTCTGACTGAGTTATTATGCTTAGCACAATTAATTCACGGTCAATCCATGTCCACACAGATGGCAATATTTCATCTCTTATGGCTAAGTAATATTCCATTTATATTGTACCATCTTTTCTTTATCCAGTCATCTATTGTAGGACACTTTGGTTGCTTCCATGTCTTGGCCACCGTGAATAATGCTGCTATGAACATTGGTGTGCAAATATCTTTTCGGATGTGAGTTTTTAAGTCTTTGTGGCAAATACACAGTAGAGGGATTGCTGGATCATATGGTAGATCAATTCTTAGTTTTTTGAGGAACTTCCATATTGTTTTCCATAGTGGCTGTACCAATTTGCCGTCCCACCAGCAGTGTGTGAGGGTTTCTTTTTCTCCACATCCTCTCCAACATTTGTTATTACTTGTCCTG
>NW_006430732.1:1395617-1405977 GCF_000325575.1 Pteropus alecto
CTGTCCATTTCTTCTAGTTTAGTAAATTTGGTGTTATATACTTTTTCATAATATTCTTGTTTGATCCTTTGTATTTCTGTAGTATCTATCATAACTTCTCCTCTTTCATCCCTGAATTTATTTGTGTCCTTTCTCTTTTTTGTTTAGTGAGGCTAGCCAGGGACTTATCAATTTTATTAACCTTATCAAAGAACCAATTCTTTGTTGCATTTATTTTGTTGTTGTTGTTTCTTTATTGTTCTCAATTTTATTTAATGCTGCTCTAATTTTGATTGTTTCTTTCCTTCTATTGATTTTAGGTTTCATTTGTTTTACCTTTTCTAGTTTTTTGAGATGGAGAGTTAGGTTGTTTATTTGGATTCGTTCTTGTTTTTGGAGGTAGGCCTGTAATCATATGAACTTTCCTATTATGACCGCTTTTGATGTGTCCCAAAAGTTTTGATATGTTGTACTATCATTTTCATTCATTTCTGTGTATCTCTTGATCTCTCTTTTTATTTCTTCTCTGTCCCAGTAATTCTTCAGTAGAATGTCATTTAATCTCCATGTATTTGTTCTTCCTGATTTCTTTCTGCAGTTGTTCTCTAGTTTCAAAGCATGATCAGAGAATATGTTGGTATGATTTCAACCCTCTTATAATTGTTGAGGTTATCTTTATGTCCCAGTATGTGGTCAATTCTTGAGAATGTTCCATGTGCACTAGAAAAGAATGTATAAGCAGCTGTTTTGGGATGAAAGGCTCTGTTATGTCAATTATGTCCAGTTGGTCTAATGTGTAATTTAAGAATGTTATTTCCTTATTGATTTTCTGTTTGGATGATCTGTATATATCCTACAGTGGGTTATTTAGTCTCCCTACTACGATAGCGTTTTGGTCTGTTTCTCCCTTTAGTTCTGTTAGTAATTGGTTTACATATTTCGAGGCACCTAATTGGGAGCATAGATATTAATAAGTGTTTTGTCTTCTTGATGCATGATTCTCATTATCATTATGAAGTGTCTTTCAGTATCTTTCTTTACCTTTTTTATTTCAAAGTCTATTTTGTCTGATATTAGTACCGCTACTCCCGCTTTTCTCTGAATGCCATTTTCTTGAAATATCATTTTCCGCCCTTTCACTTTACTCTATATTTGTCTTTGAACTGAGATGGGTCCCCTAGAGGCAGCATATGGTTAGGTTTTGTTTTTTAATCCAATCTGCATCTCTGTGCCTTTTTATTGGTGAGTTCAGGCCATTTATATTTAGGGTGATTATTGAAATATGAGGTCTTCTGATACCCATTTTATGTTTTGCTTTCTGGCAGCTCAGTGTTTCCATTGCGTCCTTGTCCTTGTGTTTCTTTTTCTTTTGGTTGTCTTTTGTGGGTTTTTTCTCTGGTCCTTCTTGTTTTATGTTATATATTTCATTTCTGA
This sequence comes from Pteropus alecto, assembly GCF_000325575.1. Taxonomy (NCBI): domain Eukaryota; kingdom Metazoa; phylum Chordata; class Mammalia; order Chiroptera; family Pteropodidae; genus Pteropus; species Pteropus alecto. The sequence continues at coordinate 1,397,031 of NW_006430732.1, forward strand.
ATCTTTGGTGTCTGATTACCATTATGAATATGTAAAGTATAGTTATATATACAGTTATCCATTTTCTTCTGTGAGTGCTTTATCTCCATTCCTTTTTACGAATTTGGATCTTTGAATTCTCCATTTTTCAGTTATTGTTGTCTTTGGTTGTATGTATGCTGAACGTTCATTACTATCTTGCTATAGCAACTCTCTTCTTATTGTTTAAGCTTAAAATGTTCTCTTCTTAGTAATGTTCATACTCCTTTGCTTACATTTGTCTCATAGTCACCTTCCTCCTAATTATTATTATTTTTTTGGTCATTTTGTTTTAGGTAAACTGACCCCTTCAGTATTTCTTGTGGTGCAGGCCTGTAGTGAAGAATTCCCTCAATTTTTGTATGTCTGGAATGGTCTTTATTTCCCCTTGATATCTAAAGGAGAGCTTCGCTGGCTACATTATTCTAGGCTGGTAGTTCTTTTCACTTAGTAGTTTGAATATTTGATTCCACTCCTTTCTGGCTTTTAAGGTTTGTGCTGAGAAGTCCAACAATAATCTATTGTGTTTTCCTTTATAAATTACTGTCTTCATCTCCCTGGCTGCCCTGAGAATTCTGTCTTTGTCATTGATTTTTGATAATTTAATACAATGTGTCTTGATGAAGGCCTTTTTGGGTTGAAATAATTGAGTGTTCTGTTGACTTCTTGAATTCCAAGCTCCAGCTCATCCCTTAGATTTGGGAAATTCTCATCAACTCTTTGTCTGAAAATGATTTCTAGTCCCTGCGCCTTTTCCTCGCCTTTGGTAATGCCCATCATTCTTATGTTTTTTTTTTCTCCTGATGATATCAGCTAGTTCTTGTATTTCTCTTTCATCATTTTTCATTCTTTGGTTTCTTTCTTATTTCTTCTGAAATTTTTCTACATTTCTGTATTTGATATCACTGATCATTTCCTCCATTTGGTCGACTCTATTTGCCAAGCTTGCTATTTCATTTTTCAGCTCTTGCAGTGTGTGTTTTTCTTTAATCTCCAGAAGATCTATTCTGTTCTTTTTCAGAGTTTCCATGTCCTTGGTAAAGAACTCATTCTGCTCATCTAGTTGTTTTTTTCAATTCCTGAAATGGCTGATATGACTCGTTTCAGAACTCATTGAGTTTTTTCAGAAGTACCATCCTGAATTCTCTGTCATTTAAGTGACATATTTCCATGTCTGTAAGCTTATTTTCTGGAGATTTTTCTCTTTCTTTATGAGATGCCTTGTCACCTTGGTCTATGGTGTTTAATGGACGATTTCTCCACCTAGACATTAATGGAAATGTATTCTGCTTTTTGTCTAGAAAGATTTATTATATCAAGGTCTCTTTTTAGTCTTGCAAAGAAGGCACTTTTATTTTGGTTTCCAGTAGGTGGCGTCTAAGTGTCTTGGATCCCTGTTTTATATATAGCCTTAATAATGCCTTTATATATTGCCTTTATTTTCTTGTAGGTATTTAATCATGCTCACTACCCTCAGTCCCAGCCCCTGTCAGTGTTAGCGACAGTTTTGGTAGCATTTGCTCTGATTCACCTGGGCTCCACAGTGTTTCGTGGTCTCAGAGGTAATGGGGGGAGGGGCCTTCTGGGTTGGGGGTTAGAGGCTGCGGCTCAGCCTTGATTTTGCAACCACAGCTGGTAAAAATCAACTGTTGTTTTTCTACCATCCGCTTCTCTGCCTTCTGCCCCGTGACTGAGCCCTGCCGTTGGCCGTGGGGATCTCAGGCAGGGCTGTTCAGGGAACTCGCCACTCCTTCTCCTCTCCCCCTTCCCTTACAGGTAGCTCTGGCGACTGCAAGAAGCAGCTTTATTTCTCCCAGTCCACTGCCTAACACCCGGGGTTTTGATCTGTTGTAACTCTTATGCACGGTTCTCACGCTCAGACATGCTGGTGTGCAGTTTGGGTTTTTTTGTTTTGTTTTGTTTTGTTTTTGTTTTTTAGTTTTACATATTCAGCTTATTGTTGTTTCAATGGGAGACATCTGGGGATATCTCTCACTCCGCCATGTTTCTTCAAACTTTGCATTCCATAATTACGATTTATGTGTGTGTTATAACATTTTAGAGTTACTCGATTCATATCTTTAGATTATAGTATACAGTACTGTTAACTGTCATCACTAAGCCAAATGTTAAATCTTTTGAACTTATTCATCTCATAAATGAAAGTTCACTGTTTTACTGATATTTCCCTTTGCCCCCAACCTCAGATCCTGGGAACCATGAGTGTACACTCTGTGTACATGAGTCTTGCCTTTTTTAGGTTATACGTATAAATGAGGTCATAAAGTATTATTTTTCACTGCTTGACATTTTACTTTCGTAATGCCCTCAAGATCTATCAGTAAAGTTGTATGACAAATTCATCTTATAAAAATGTTGTTGCAAGTGGCAAGGCTTTCTCCTTTTTTATGGCTGAATAATATTCTACTGTGCATAAATTCTAAGTCTTTATTCATTCATCCGCCAATGATTGTTTCCGTCTTAGCTATTGTAAATAATGCTGCAATAAATGTCAGCATACAGATAACTCTTTGAAATAGTGATTTTATTTCCTTCAGATATATACCTAGTAGTGAAATTGCTGGATCACATGGTAGCTCAATTTTCAGGGTTTTTCTTTTAGGAAATTTCGTACTGATTTTCATAGTGGCTGCGCTTATTTACATTTCCACAAACAGCACTAGATTACCTTTTCTTCCAACTCTCACCAGAATTTGTTATCTTGTGTCTTTTTGAGAGTAGACATCTTAACAGGTATGAGGTGATTTTTTTTTGACTTACATTTCATTGATTAGTGATGTTCAGCTTTTTTTCATGTACCTATTGGTCATTTATAAGCCTCCTTTGGAAAAATGTCTGTTTATTTAGCTCCTCTGACCATTTTTTAATCCAATTGTTTGTGTTTTTTGCTACTGAGTTGTATGATTTTCTTATATACTTTGGATATTAACTCCTTATCAATAGATGCCTTGCAAACATTTTACCCCATTCTATAAGTTGCCTTTTTATATTGTTGATTACTTTTGTGTTTTTTTACTGTGTATAGTGGTTTTTTATTTGTTTGTTTTTATTTGGACGTAACCCCATCTGTTAATTGTAGCTTTTGTTGCTTCTGCTTTTGATGTCAATTCCAAAATATTATTGCCAAAACTAATATCAAGGAGCTTTTTTCCTGTTTTCTTCTAGTAGTTTTACAGTTTCATGTCTTATGTTTAAAAGTCTTTAACTCATTTTGAGTTAATTTTTGGAGTGGAGTAAGAGAGGGATCAAATTTCATTCTTCTATGCATGGTTATCCAGTTTTCCCAACACCAGTTATGGAAGAGAATATCCTTTCCCTCATTGAATATTCTCATCACCCTTGTCAAATATTTGTTGACTCTACATGCATGGGTTTATTTCTGGGATCCCTACTCTATTCTCTTAGCTTATATATCTGTTTTTATGCCAATATCATATCGTTTTGATTGCTACATATTTGCAATATAGTTTGAAATCAGGAAGCGTGATGCCTCCAGCTTTGACTTATTTTGTCATTGTTTTTACTTTGTTTTTCTTCTCAAGGTTGTTTTGGCAATCCAGACTCTTATGTGGTTCTAGATAAATTCACGATTTTAAAAATTTATTTCTGCGAAAAATGTTATTGAAAGTTTAATAAGGATTGCATTAACTCTATAGATGGCTTTGGGTAATATAGACATTTTAACAATATCAATTCTGATCCATAAACACGGGATACATTTCTATTTGTTTCTATTTTCTTCACTTTTTATTAATGTCTTATAATTTTCAGTGTACATATCCTTTACCTCTTTGATCGCATTTATTTCTAAGTATTTTATTATTTATAATACTATTGCAAATGGGATTTTTTAAAATTTCTTTTTCAGATAGTTTGTTAGTGTATAGAAATTAAACTATTTTTATAAGATGAATTTGTCATACAACTTTACCGAATTTATTTGTTAGTTCTAAAAGGTTTTTGGTGGAATGTTTAGTGTTTTCTATACATAAAATTATATCATCTACAAACAGACAATTTTACTTATCTCTTTCCAATTTGGCTAAGTTTTGAGTTTTTTTTTTTTTATTGCTAATTGCTCTGGTTAGGACTTACAGTGATATATTTAAAAGAGTAGCAAGAGTGGGCATTATTATCTTATTCCTGATTTCAGAGGAAAATCTTTCAGCTTTTCGCCACTGAGTATAAAGTTAGCTCTGGGTTTGTCATATATAGCCTTTATTTTTTTTTGAGTTATGTTCTTTCTATACTAAATTTTATTTAAATTTGTTTAAAGCTTTCACCATGAATGGTGTTTAATTTTGTCAAATACTTTTCTGCATCTATCAAGATGATTATATAATTTGTATCCTCTATTCTATTAATGTGGTATATAAAATTTATTGATTTACTTATGTTGAACCATTTTTGCATCTGAGAAATAAATCACACTTGATCATGATGTATGATCCTGTTCATATGCTGATGAATTTGATTTGCTAGTGTTTTGTTGAGAATACTTCCATCTCTGTTTATCAAGAACATTAGCCTGCAGTTTTGTTTTGTTTTTTCCTTGTCTCTTTGCCTAGCATTGGTATCAGAATAATGCTGACCTCATTAAGATGAACTATAGTGTGTTTCTCCCTCTTTAATTTCTTTGAAAATTTTGAGAAAAAATGATGTTAATTCTTCTTTAAAAGTGTGGTAGAATTTACCAGAGAAACCATCTGGTCTTGGGCTTGTCCTTGTTGAGAAAGTTTTAATTGCTGATTTATTTTCCTTACTCATTATTAGTCTGTTCATGTTTTCTATTTCTTTACGATTTAATCTTGGCCAGTTGTATGTTTCTAAGAATTTATCCAATTCCTCTAGGTTGGTGTATAATTTTTTATAGTAGCCTTTGTGTTTATGTTGTATCAGTTATAATGTCTCTTATTTATAATTTTGATTATTTGAGCTTTCTTTTTTTATTCATTAGTCTAACTAAATGTTAATTTTTCTTATTTCAAAAGACAACTCTTATTAATTTTTATTTTTTCTATTTTATTTCTAGTCTCCGTATTATTTAGTTTTCTTCTAATTTTTAGTATTTCTTTCCTTATAATAACATGGGTTTAGGTTTTTTTGTTTTTTGAGTTTTTTCCACAGCTTTATTGAAGTATAATAGACAATTAGTTGCTCATATTTACATCGTACAATTCAATGATTTTTATTTTACAATTATAGTTGGCATACAGTAATATATTAGTTTAAGTTGTACAGCAGTGATTAGAGATCCATATAACTCATAAAGTGATCACCCCAGAATCTATTACTCCTCTTCTCCCTTATGTATTTTTCATAACATTGTTGACTATTTTCTTTATGTTATACTTTATATCTCCATGACTATTTTGTATCTATCCATTGTACTTGTTAATCCCTTTGCCCTTTTTTACTGTCCCCCCAACCCTATCCCATCTAGTAGCCCTCAAAATATTCTCTGTATCTATGAGTTTATTCCTGTTTTTGTTGTTGTTGTTTATTTTGTTCTTTAGATTCCACATGTATGTGAAATAATGTGGTATTTTTCTTTCTCTCTCTGATTTACTTCATTCAGTGCAATACCCTCTAGGTCCATCAAGGCAATATCTTTTTCCATCCCTTTCCTTTTAGTCTGTGTGTGTCTTTTAATCTGAAGTGAGTCTCTTGTAGGCAGCATTAATCTGAAGTGAGTCTCTTGTAGGCAGCATAGGTATGGGTCCTGTTTTCTTACCCACTAAGCCACTCTGTCTTTTGGTCAGAGCACTTAATTCTTTTTCTATTTGAGGTACTTGTTGATAGATATGTAGTTATTACCATTCTGAAGACACATGTGGGTGGGGCTGCAAATTGGAGGAAGCGGAGTTTCAGGGAATCCTCTGTTATCCATTTTGATGATGTCTCAGCTATGGTGGCACTAAGTCCACAGACTGGGAGGGCTCAACAGAGGAACAATAGATACCTCCAGCACTTCTGCCCAGGAGAAAGCCTCGCCTCGACCCTTCCTTCAACATCTCAGTGTCCCCCTGTAAGTCTTTGGTGTCCCCTAAGCAGCTGACTCGGTGTTGGTGCTCAGAGTGAGCAAGTCCATCACTGCAGAAGTCTGGTCATGGGCATGGCCCCTTTAAAACACGTCTGCAGCTGCCACAGCCTCTGTCCCACTCAGTCACGTTGGACTGAGCAGCCTTGTGTCTTCGCCCCCTCCTACCTCCTGTAGTTGCAGGATGATTTCTTATTTCTCTCTCTAGTTGTAGGGTTCCTGTTCATCTAAACCCTCGGTGACTCTTCTTGCTGTTTGCTCTGTGTTTCCGTCACAACTTTGATATAGCTGCAAGAGGAAATGATGAAGCTTCTATCATCTACACCATTTTGCATGGTCCCCAACATGGGCTTACTTTTATCTTCTTCTAATTCCTTGAGGTGTAAAATTAGGTTATTTATTTGAGATGTTTCTTTTTTTATTAATGTAGGCATTATTGCTGAAAATATTCCTTTTAGAACTGCTTTTACTGCATCTCATCATTTTGAGTATGTTGTATTTTTAACTTCATTTCTCTCAAGATATTTTCTGACTTTCTTTTCGACTTCTTTGACATATAGGTTTATTGATGCATTGTTTAATTTCCACATATTTGTGAATTTTTATTTTTCTCGCGTTATTAATTTCTAGTTTAATTCCATTGTGGTTAAAAAATAGATATAATTTCAAACTTAACTTTGTTAAGGTATATTTTGTGGCCCAACATGTGATCCATCCTGAGGAAAGTTCCACGTGCATTTGAGAAGAATGTGTATTCTGGCGTTGTTGAATGAAATGTTCTGTATATGTCTGTTAGTTTTATTTGATCTACAGGGTTGTTCAGGTCCATTTCCTTATTAATATTCTTTCTGGACGATTTATCCAATGTTTAAAATGAGTATGCAGCATTGTGGTGTATAAGTGTAAAAAAGATTTTAATCTAAAATGGAACTGGAGGATATGAACTGGAAACCTTCACACATGCACCCTCAGGAAAACAACTGAAAAAATAAGAGACCGACTTCCTGTAAATGACAGACTTATAGAAAACCAGAACTTATCTCCTGACCAATAAACATGTGAAGAATTTCTTCCCATTCTCAATCCAGTGAGCTTACTGCATGGTCTCTGGTTGGACTTCCCCCATTTTTGCACTCCTTGCCTATAAATAAAACTTGCCCCAAACCTTCAATGGACTTGCCTACACCTTGCTACATTTTGTGTTTTCCAAATTGCAATTCCTCTGTTATTCCCAAATAAACTTAGTTTCTGGTAATAAGACCTTGCCTCAGTTTACCTCTTTATTTAAGTTTACATGTGAAATATAAGTATTTGATCATTTGAATGTTGAAAATATGTTTCTTATATAAATTTGGCCTTTATACATAGTTCCTGGCTCACTACTCCCAAAACTGTTGCAATTTCTTAGCAATAAAAGGAGAGCATTTTTTGTTATAATATTTGGTCTCTTATTTTCAGTTCCTGAAAATACTTCAGTCATAAAGGTAAAATGGGCATCTTATTATTCATAAGACACCCATTTTCACTGCAACTAGGTTTATGTCAACAAAGATACCTTTGAAAAGTACTATGAATGGAGACTGGTTGCCAAGGAGAACCAACAGTGAATAAAGGATTGAAACTCAGTGTCACTGCTGATTTCCAGAGAGGGGAGAGAAGCTAGAGGTTGAATTAATCACCAATGGCAAATGAGTTAATCAATTATGTCCATGTACTGAAGCCTCCATATAAATCCAAAAGGAGGGGGTTCAGAGAGCTTTCAGGTAGGGAACCATAACACTTCTATGTGCTACCACGCCAGGTCCCAGTCTCCATGAAGACAGAGATTCCTTTGTTCGAGACCTCACCCTAAGTATTGCTTCCTCTGTTTATGCATATTCTTTAATATCACTTGTAATGCATCAGTAATCTAGTGATTAAAGGGATTTTCTTTTAATAAATTAATTAATAAGTTAATTAACCCAAGGATTGGGTTGTGGAAACATCTAATTTATAGACAGTTGTTCAGAAGCATAGGTAGCAACCTGGGCTTGTCACTGGTATCTGAAGGGGAGGTCAGTCTTGTGGAATCGAATGTTTTATCTGTGGAATCTAACACTATCTCCAGATAATGTCTAAATTGAGTTAATTTGTAGGATGAGATGGTTGGTGTCCCTTTTTATTATTGTGTTGTTATCTATTTTTCCTTTCAATTCTGTTAATATTTGCTTTAAATATGTAGGTGCACTGATTTTAGATTCATATAGAGAGTTATAATTATATCCTATTTATATAGTGATGTTCTGCTTGTTGTCAACTTTGTCTGAAAGTCTAATTTTATGTAATATAAGTATAGCCTATTTTAGTTACTATTTACATGGAATAAAATTTTTATTTATTCATTTTTAGTCTATGTGTACTTAAAGGTAAAGTGAGTATTGTGCTTTAATTTCTTTTTCTTTATCTTTTTTTAACTATTATAGGTTTTGTCTGTGCTTATCATGAAGCTTAAAGAAACATCTTATAGATATAACACTGTTTCAAGCTTTCAACAACCTACTTTTAATCACATTAAAAAAACTGTATTTTACTTCTCTTCCACATTTTACATCTTTTTATATTGTGCATCCATTAATAAATTATTGTAGCTATAGTTGCTTTTAATTATTTTTTTAACTTTATATTAAATAAAAGTGATTTACACACTACCATTACAATATTAGGATATTCTGAATTTGACTACTTACTTACCTTTACCAGTGAGTTTTATATTTTTATATATTTTCTTGTTTCTTAGCATCCTTTAGTTTCAACTTAAAGAATTCCCTTTAGCATTTCCTGTTAGGCAGTTCTAGTGAAGATGAACTCTTTTGTTTGTCTAGATATGTT
>NW_006430732.1:1406084-1415885 GCF_000325575.1 Pteropus alecto
GCCCTCAAGGTGTCTACAGAGAAATTCCTTAACATCCTTCTGGGTATATCTTTATATCTGAAGACACATTATTATCTTGCTGCTTTCAAAATTATCTCTTTAACATTTTGATTACAATGTGTCTTCAAGTGATATCTCTTGGGTTGATGTGGCTTGGGGTCATTTGAGCTTTCTGTACCTGGTGGTCTATACCTCTTTCAAGTTTTGGGAAGTCTTCAGTCATTATTTGTTTAAATCATCTTTCAGTTCATCTCTCTCTTCTGTGGCTACCATGATGTAAATATTCACAGACTTGTTGGTGCCATAATTCATGTAGAATTTATTCATCGTTTTTCATTTTTTATTTTGAGTTTCTCTAACTGGCTCTTTTTAAATGATCTGTCTTTGAGTTTACTGATTTATTTTCTTCTGCATGATCAAGTTTGTTAATTTTTTTGTTGCATTCTTCAGTTTTCACATTGTATTCTTCAGCTCCAGGATCTCTGTTCTGTTCTCTTTTATGGTTTATATTTCTTCATTAAACTTCTCAGTTTATTCCTTTATTTTTTCCTGATTTTATTTAGTTGTTTATGTTCTCTTGCATTTTATTTATTTTCTTTAAGATGATTCTTTAAGATTCTCGTCAGTCAGGTCAATGTTTGTGGAAGGGGTTCTGCGGCTGATGGTGGCTCATGCTTGGAAGCTTCTCTAAGGCTCCCACTCTGTTCGGGAGCTCGTCACTGGGTAAGCACTGTCCTTGGCCCACTCTAGCGTCCAGTGCAGAGTGGACCCTATCTGGAGCTCTCTGGGGGCTCGTGAGATGCCCCTTAGCTTCCAGCGTCTAGAGACCTGGCTGGTCTGGGTAATGCTCTCTGTAGTGATGATGCAGCCAAATGACGATACTCCTTGCGGAGGACAAACCTTTCCTCCTAAGTGTAATTGTGACGGGGGTGTGGGTGACTTCTGTTAGCAGTGGTGTTGGAAAAGGCAACAGGCGACCGCCCCACAGGGCAAGGAGGGTCTGGGTTAGGCCTTTGCGATTTGGGGGAGGTGTGTGGGACATCTTTGGCTGGGAGGCGAGTGATGCGGAGGACCCCCAAAGAAACTGTCTTGCCTGAGGCTCAACTCTAGGGTGAGTGTTTTCAGGGCAGAGTGTGCTACTGACGTGGTAAGTTTGAGCAAACCTTTAGGTCAATCACCCCACTTTTAGAGTAAGAGGTTATTCAAATAACACCCAAGTGTTTTCATTTGAGGCACCTGTGGAGAAGGTGGCAGAGATTGCCTGTGCTGCCTACATTTGGGATCTCCAGATCAGAGTTAGCTTTCCCGTCAGATCTCCTACCTCATCTAGGACACGGAATTAGTTAAAGCTCTTCTTCGTCTGTTTATAAATGGCCCCTATGGAAAGTGTTCCCGGGGATCTTAACAGATCTTCTGGGGAGAGTCACATCTCTTTTTTGCTTAGGTAACTTTTCTTGATTTCACAACTCTCCCTTCCACCAAACCGACACCTGGCAGGTCTGCAGTGGGTGGACAAGGCGTTCCTCGCTTCGGAGAGTCTTTGTTAAAGGTGTGTGTGTGTGTGTGTGTGTGTGTGTGTTGATAAACATATATTACCTTATTGATAATAGTTTTGCTTGAAAACACTGGCCTTTCAAACTTTCTACATACTTTAGGTTTCACAAGTAGTTATGAATTGCTGTTATGTCAGGGATTTAGATGGGAAAATAAGTCTTAATTTTTCAGCTCTCTGCATTCCACTAATTGCAAAATTTCTACAAACTGTTTCTGAACAGTTACTAATTAAAATTTCAGGGCTCTATTCCAAAAGCATTTAAAGAGATTATTTGAATAACCTCTTACTCTAAAAGTGGGGTGATTGCCCTCAAAGTGCTATTCAGGTGTAGAGAAGGGCTGAGGCCAGGCTTTAGTTCTGTTCTTAGCAAGAGTGGACTTGATTTCTTGATTACTTGATTATGTTAGAAATGACTTCTTACAACTTCAAAGAACATCCTATTGTAGTTTTTATTTTCTAGTAATCCCATTCTTAAACTGCATACCTCTATTTACAATTATCTTTGCAGTCATTTGTGTAGAATTAACCAGTAAATGCTTTTTCTTTAACAAAATAACAGGTATTTCAGAATTCAAAGTTTGAACCTTTTTAATGAAAGATTAAATATGAAAGATACTAACGATGCTTTCTCTATACTTCTTTGGGGAATTACCTCACATGTGAAGTTTTGGATTGTAATTTTTGGAATTAGGATACTTCTAAGTTAAATTTTGGCTGTATGCACTTGCAGCTTTTTAAAGTTTATTTTGCCCCAAGTAAACCCTTAATAGAAGAAAATTACCTCCCCAACCCTACCCAATATATATGGTCCAAGACCATAGCTTTTTCAAAAGCAACTTTTAAAACAATCTAAAGAGTGAAAGAAAAGATGTGAGTGACACCTGGGCAGAATGTAGTACCACTCACCTGTAAAGAATTCTGGAGATAGACTTCTGTAAGAATGCAAATTAACAGATTGGTGGCTTTGCTTTGGCCTCCCAGAAAGATTACTAATAAAAAAAAATAAAATAAAAAAAATTGAAAGAAATTCTTGTCAGTCAAATTATAGATCTTTATTTCTCTGGTATCTGTACTAGAGCTTTATTAGTTTCCTTTGGTGGTGTCATATTTGCCTGGTTCTTCATGACCCATGTAGCCTTGCATTAGTATTTGTATATTTGAGTGAACAAACATCTGTTCCAGTCTTTACAGACTGGTTTCAGCAACTAATGTTCTTCTCCAGTTTGTTCCTCAAAGCTGATGGGCTTACTTTCAAAATCTCAGTTGTCCTTGTTTGGAGCCAGTTATGAGGCTGTCGCTGGGTCTACAGTAAGATCTGTGGCTAGTGGGCTTACTGCCAGGGGCTTAGATGGGCCTGACTCTCGTCTGGTCCCTGCTTTGATGAGACAACCTCTGGTACCTTCTTCAATAGGGTAGTACTGGGACAAGGGTCTCCTCCAAGGTTTACAGTTGGGTCCTCAGACAATGAGCCTATTACCAAGTGGTTACTAGATGAGTCCTTTGGAGAACAAGACTGGTCCTAGACTGTGGCTGAAAGGGGCTAGAACCAAGCTCACTATCGTTAAAAAAGTGACTGTTATATTTTACTTGCTTTATCTAATCATTCCAACAAGAGTGTTGGCTTGTCACCACCTATTGATTCTTCCTCAAAATAGATAAGTTCAACTCTATTTAAATTTAAAATAACTTTTTCATCAAGATACTTTAAGGAAGTGAAAAAACAAGATAAAAAGTGGGAAAAATATTTGCAATACACATAAATGACTCATATCCAGAATACATAAAGGGACCTTACAAATCGGTAAGAAAAAAACATAATTTAATTTTTAAAAAGTGCAGAAAAAGGATATTAACATTGCCAATAAACATATAAAAATATATTAAACTTTGTTAATCATCAGGGAAATGCAAATTAAATCTACCATATTATAATCTTAGACTCTACAAGAAAGGCTAAAATAAAACAGACAAAAAAGACAAAGTATTGGAGAGACAGTAGAGCAGTTGGAATTTTCATACACTGCTGGAGAAAGACTAAATTGCTATAATTATATTAGAAAACTGTTTAGTATTATCTACCAAGGGTGATCATATGCATATCCTAAGACATAGCTCTTCTATTCCAATTAAAATGCATATATTTTTTCACCAAAAAATATGTATACAACAACATTCATAGTAGCATTATTTATAATAGTTCCAAAGTAGAAACTACCCAAATACCCATCAACAGTAGTTCAGATAAATAAATTATGATATATTCACACAAAGGAATACACATACAAAGTAATGAGAATAAATGAACTACAACTATGTTGCACAGATGAATCTGACAAATATAACCCTAAGGAAAATAAACCAGAAAATAAAAGAGCATATAAAGTATGATCCCATTTAGATAAATTGCAAAACCAGTAAAAGCAAGCTGTGATTTAGAATTCAAGATAATAATTACTATGAGAATAGTATAAAGAAGAAATGGTAAAAGAGAATGAGCATGGTTTCTGGGGTATTGACAGGGTCTTATGTCTTGATCAGGATTCTATTTTCAGTTGTGTGTTCATTTGTAAAAAAAAAAAATATAGTGAGTTTGAACTTCTGATATGTACACTTCTCTGTACGTATATTATTCCCAAATGAAAAGGATCTTTTTCTTAATACAAAAGAGACTTCTAATAGCAGTGCTGAAATGTAAAGAGATTGGAGTCATCATATTCATTCATAAGAAAAAAAAGCTGAAGAAAAAACTGAAAATCAATGACTTTTTTTAATCATCAGATCATTGAAGTCCCAGAGCAAACTGCTACCCCAGAATAAGGAGACAGAGATGAACATAGAGAGTTACAGTCAAAATCAACTTACCCAATGCAGAACTCACAGAAACCATAAACTTGCAGGGACACTTTAATAGCAATTTTAATAATTTGGCAGAATCTGTGTAGACTAAAAGTGATCCCATACATTGTAGATTTTACTTCCAGGAACCAAGTCATGTTCTTACAGTGAAGAGCCATGAAAAATCTAACAGTTTAGGCTAGAGAGGAGAAAAGGTGTTTTTTTTTTTTGTTTTTTTTTTTTGTTTTTTTTTTAGTGTTTGCCATAACAATAATTCATTCTTCAAGGGAAATAATTTTACCAGAGTCTTCTCTGATAAAAGGAAATTAGTCAATTGTAGCTTCATCTTGCCTTCCTGTCTTACTTAAAGAAACAAAAAACTAAAATATTAATTCTGTAGGTCACAACCCAGGGACTCAGTCCTACTAAAAATGTAAATTTATAAGATTATAGACTGGTACCTCCACCTTACACCTTACCACCAAATCAACAAGAATTGTCTGTTTTCTGTAGCAGCTGGACCACTTTACATCTTCATCAGTTGTATATGAAAGGTTCCAATATCACCACAGACTCATCCATACTCATTTGTGTTCTTTCTTTTATTATAGTCACTTAGTGGGTGTGAAATAGTATCTTACTGTGATTTTGATTGGTATTTCTCTAATAACTAAAAAATTTGAACATTTTTTCGTGTGATTATTGTCCATTTGTATATCTTATTTGGAAGAATATCTATTCAAGTCATTATATATTTAATTTGACTAGATTGATTGTCTTTCTGTTATTTTTCTTATTCCTTTGAATGGACCATAATTTTTATTTCCTTGAATTTCTCATATTTTTTGTTGAAAACTGGACATTTCAAATGTGGTAACTAAAAATCCTCTCCAGGGTTTGATTATTGACTTTCTGAACTAATTTTATATAGTCTCTATTCTTTGTCATGTGTGACCATTGAAGCCTCTTCTGTTAGCTTAGGGGTCAACTAATGATTTGGCAGAAATTTTTTAAGAGCTTGGAGCAGAAAAACAAAATAACGACAAAAACCAAACAAACAGAAACACCCCTCCATTTTACAGATAGACATTGTGTGTATTTTAGGGTACATCTTCAACATTTAGCCACTTCTTGCTTCTATAGAGCCTGAAGGGTAGCCAGAGATGTCAGTTTAGGGCCTTTTCAATTTTTTTCGGAACATGTGCCCAGACCTGGGCATGTGGGTGGCCTTCCAGTCTCCCAGGAATACGTGGGAGCTTTTCAAACAGTTTATTCCTCAAAGCATATTATCCCTAGCTTTTCCTTCCAAGCTTTATAGCTTGTCTTTTGTTTATCCCAACAGTTATTTCTTTCCTCTAGTGACAGTGGTTCATACACTTGCCTTTAACTGTTTTTTTTTTTGACTAATGCCCTCCCAAGTATCAGCCCCATCCCTAAGAGAGTTCCAAGTTAGGTGAAATAAAGGCAAGTCCTTTGAGCCACTCCTTCAGGGAGCCATTAGACAAGTCAAAACGAACAACCGTTCTTTGAGAATAAGGTTTATACTGGTCCCTATAGTACTAGAAATTTCTACCAAAAATGCAGACTATTGTTTTCAGGGTCACCACCATGCTGGGTAGTGGGGTATGGTAGCAATATAAGTTAAAATGCCACAAAGCTCTGTAACAAAGACTCAGCCATTTATTTATTTATTTGTTTATTTATTTAACTTTAATAAGTATTCTCATTTGTTATAAGATTTTGGTTATATTTAAAAGTTCTTTAAAAGTTTATTCTGATAGTTTTTGCTAGCTTATTTATTTTTTTTTTTTTTTTTTTGATTGATGGACTTTTGGAATTTCCTATTCAGTCATTTTAGCTAATGTCAATTCACCTTAACAAATGTAAAAGAATAGGAACTATATAAAGTATGTTTTTAGATGACAGTGGAACTAATCTACAAGTGAATAGGAGAAAGATGGCTGGAAAATAAACTATTTGGAAATAAAAAATATTTCTAAATAACACATGGAGCAAATAAAAACTCACAGAGAATTTTTAAAAATAAAAATATTTTTCATTAAATGAAAATTAAAATATAACATCAAAATTTGTGGAATATAGAAAAAGTAGTAAAGAGATGAAAATTTATGTCATTTAATGAATATATAGAAAATAATGAAGATTTAAAATTGATAAGATTTTACCTTCTAAAACCAGAGAAAATAACAATTTTCGCCTAAAAGAAGTGAAAGAGAACAACTGACAAAAATTAGTATGTAAATCAATGAAATAGGAAATAGGAAAGCAATAGAGAAAAACATGAAACCAAAACCTGATTATTTGGAAAGATCAGTATCATTTTCTTTTAACCTCTAGTCAGGGATTACCCTTAATCAAGAAAAAGAAAAGGCAGGTTACTAATATCAACAAGAAAAGTGACATCAGAACTACTGATAAAAATATATATATAATAAATTATAGCAATGTCGCAGAATATAACGTTAATATATAAAAGTTGATTTTATCATTCTGTCAGCGATGAACAATTTTAAGTTAAAAACACAACATGATTTATATTAGAACTAAAAAAAGAAATGTCAAGCAGTTAGCCATCAGTGATGGAAGTGAAGGCCCAGATCTGTAACCAAAAGAATGACAACACTGACAGCCCAACCCAAAAAGCTGCCCCTAAGACCTGCCAGAAAAAAACTCATTTTTTAATTTTTAATTTAATTTTATGTTTTAATTAATTTATTTTTAATCCTTTAATGTCACTACATATTTGACCCCTTTTTCCCTCCCTCCCACCCTCACCCTCTGGTAACCACTAGTCTATTGTCCATGTCCATGAGTCTCTGTTTGTTTGTCCTATTCATTTGTTGCTTTTAGGTTTATATCCCACATATAAGTGATTTCATGTGGTTTTCAACTTTTTCTGTCTGACTTATTTCACTTAGCATGAATATCTCAAAGTCCATCCATGTTGTCACAAATGGTAGTATTTCAAAACTTCTTATGGCTGAGTAATATTCCATTGTATATATGTACCACAGCTTCCTTATCAAATCGTCTACCACAAACGGTTGTGCAATAAGAAGTACTCTGACCTTCTTTTCACCTTAGCTTCATTATACCATCATTATAATGTCATGCATATGCCTGGAAGTTCATAAATCTAATTATGACAGACTGAATTCTGGGAAGGTACATGTGCAGTAGACGATAGGTTATATAACAGCCAACTGTCAATCAAAATGACCTCATACATCAATCAGTTAGCACCACCCATATAATCTCCCACCAAGGCCCAGATATAAGACAGGCCTCCACACCTCTATGAGGCTAAAGTCCTCTCTTGTGTAGGCCATTTCTCTCTTGAAATGTACTTCAATAAATCTTACTCTTCCTAATCTTCGCTGGTCTGTAATTCTTTACTGAGTCAGTGGAAAGAACAGAAGCCCCCAGTACCACCAGGATAATGACAGAGTTAGATCACCCCCAACAGTGACAGAAATACCTAGGCATGTATTTAACAAAATATATATTGTATTTATATGTAGAAAACTACAAAACTCTGATGAAAGGAACCACAAAAATCTAAATAAGTATAAAGATATCCATGGTTTGGAAGACTCACTATTGTTTAGATGCCAATTGTTCACAAATTGATCTATAGATTCAATGTCATACCAAAAAACAAATTTATAATTACACACACACACTTGAAAAACATTTACCTAATAAAAAACATAAAAAAAAATATACAAAGAATTCTTGCAGCTCAACAATTAGAAACAACTTAATTTTAAAAAATGGGCAAAAGATAGAAACAGATATATCATGAAAGACAATGGCAAATAAGCATATGAAAAGATGTTCGTATAATTAGAGAATTGCAATTTTAAAAAATAAGATACTACTATACACTAATTTAGCTATATGCATAGCTAAAGTATTAAAACTGAGAATACAAAATGCTGGAAAAGATGTGAAGTAGCAATTTCTCAATCATTGCTCATGGGCATGCAAAATGGTACACTGAGTTTGGACGACCATTTCAATTTTTCACTAAGTAAAAATAGTCCTACCATATGATTCAGCAGTTGTGCTTTTAGGTATTTACTCAATTGAGCTGAAAACTTATGTTTATACAAAAACCTGCAAACAAATATTTTTAGCAGCTTTATTCATAATTGCCAAAAACCGGAAGCAACCAAGATTTCCTTTGATAGGTGAATGAATAAAGAGACTATTGTGCATCTCTTCAATGGGCACTATTTGATGATTTTTTTTTAAATGAGTTATAAAGCAACAAAAAGACATGGAGAAATCTTAAATGCATAGCATTAGGTTAGAAAAACCAATCTGAAAAGTCTACATACTTCATGATTCTAAGTATGTAACATTTTGTAAAAAGCAAAACTATAAAAAACAGGTAAGGGTAAAAGAATGCATAGTTGAATAAGAAGATTCTTGGGCAGTGAAAATAATTTGTATAATATTGTAATAGTGAATATATGACATCATGTCTTTGTCAGATTCATAGAACTATATAAAGCACATAGAGTGAATGTATGCAGTTAAAAAGAAATCATTTAGAAGGTCAGGGGATCCCAGGAAAAAATGCAGACTGTAACAAGAAAATCTAGTAATATGACACATATCTGAAACAGCCTTGATGAAGTCAGTGGAGGAATAAGGTGCAGGCCTAAGTAACTTAGGAAACAAATAGAATTTGTAAGGCTAAAGGAATGGCCCATAAACATTTTACTTTTGCTAATATTGTTATTTCCCATTGGAGTACTGGTAAACAATCTTGATAATACTATACATACATACTGAAACTGAACAACTAAATGAATAATAGATGATGGGAATCAGGTTGCTCACTGTTACAGTGGAAGGATACAGAAGAGCAAAGAGAATAGGCTAAAATAATCCATATGGTAATGAGTGAGTTGGAGACATCAGTAAGAACCCATGTTTGATTTAATACGCATATAGATGGTTAGAGACATATGTATAGATATGTGTATTTACATGGGTTTGTACACACTAAAATATGTACTTGTTCTTTTAGCAGAGACACTAAAAGAAATGATGCCCCAGGTAAAAGTAGGGCCCAGATCATGGTTTTTAATACCATTCTCTATTAAAAGGAGCCAGGGTTCCTTTGGGAAATGGCTGATACAAGGATCAGGGCAGGAACTAAATAAGCCTGGAGTATCTTGTAATACCAGAAAATAAGAAAGTGTTCAAAAATAAGCCAAAAGCATTGATGGAGGTATGTCAAGAGGAAACAGAAGCCAGCTGAAAGAATTCCAAATGGCCAAATTTGGAATAACTTGAGCAACAAAATAAATTCAATAGTATAGGATTATAATAATACAAAGTATAAAATCTCTCTCTCTCTCTCTCTCTCTCTCTCT
>NW_006430732.1:1415896-1452561 GCF_000325575.1 Pteropus alecto
CTGATATATGTGAATGGCTAAATAAATTAATAAATGGGGAAAGAAGCAAATCTATCATCCAGAAGTAATCCAAATAAATTATGTAGGTAGTTCACCCTTAAGAAAGTAGATTATAACTGTCCATTTCTTTGTGTGGGCTTCACATAGTGACTTCCTTCCAAATATAGAGCATGTTATAAGGTAAAAAGTAAAATTACAGTGGAGAAAACAAAGAAACAATACTTTAGCGAGATGATCAAATCTACATCATCATAAATCAAGTCGATGATAGTATATATCTGGATATGATGTGATGAAAATTGTACTTTACCTCTGTGCTATTCTGGCTCTAAACCCATAACATCGGAAAAATCCCAATAGTAGGTTATAGTACAATTTTGCTAACCACTGTTAAATAAAAGTTTATTCAGACACTTGTTATGACAGTAAGAAAAACTTTATTTAAGACTATCACAATAGGTATAAGACTGGAATTAGGAAAGAGAGACTGAGCACAACTCTGAAGATAGCAAAGACAGCTGGGGATTTATAACCAATGAGCAGAGTTAAGAGGCCACAGGATAAGAATAAATAAATACTAACAGGAGACATTGAGTAGAGAGATTCTTATTAAACTGACTTAACAGGATTCTTGCTGAAGATAAGCCAGGATGATCAAATATCAAGGATGGAAGATTCTATCTAAACTGACTTAGGGTTCTTGCTAAAACTGGACTATGCGGGCCCACCAAGAATGGCTGCTAAAGCAGAGAAGAGGGCTCACAGAAGCTTAACTAAAGTCTGCTCAAGGCAAGAGTAATTATTACCAGTACTCCTGTCAAAATTGTCAAAAACAAGTAAAGTCTGAGATGATGTTAGCCCAGAATAGCATAAATAACATGACAACCAAAGGTAATGTTGTATTCTGAATGGAATCTTGGAGCAGAAAGAGGACATTAAGTAAAGACTAGGGAAATCCAAACAAAGTATAGACTTTAGTTAATAATAATGTATCAGTATTGGTTCATTAATTTTAACAAATGTACCATACTAATGTAAGATGTTAATAATAGGCAAAACTATATGCAACTTGGTAGGTGAGATGATATATTATCCGCTCAATCTTTTTGTAAATCTAAAGTGGTTCTAAAAATATAGCCTATTAAGAAAAAATAGGAAAAAAAAAATGTGTTCTCTTAATATACTGATAAATTTCCTTCCTATGAACTTATTTTGTTCCCAAATGTCACCCCATGACAATGATTACTCTAGTAAACACCTTCAGAGTTTGGCTTATCTAAGATTTGATACTGTCTTTTCTCACTTGCGACCTTCATTTGCATACTTAGCTATTTCACTTTGAGACTAAGGGCACCAGGACTTTTCTTCACTAGTGAGAAGTGCTACTTTCCCCAGTGCTACCTTCAAGGCACTAAATCTTAGTGCAAATACTTTCTATTCACACTCATTTAAAATTTCCTCTACTGTTGTTTCTCCCTCATTACTAGGCTTTTGAGGACTACTAAAGTAACAATGTTCTACTCTAATTTAAAATAAAATAAAGCAAACAGAAATCCAGCTCATGAAAGACAGAGAAACCATTTTCTCTCAGGTAACAATGTAATTTAGGTAATGACTGTGTAGGCACAGTGCACCTACATCCGTACATCCATTTACTAATTTAGAAAAGTAACCATATTGCAAAAGATTTTAGGCCTGTTATTTAGAAATTGTGGTGTCAGGTCAGGGAGTGATTCTTGGGTTAGTTGTACTTATATGGTGTTTCTTTGTCCATACCATTTAGGTAATTGTTTATCAACACCTGTCTTCATAAACAGTTCTTTATGATTGATAATAAAATCCCTAAATTTTTATACTCAGATAGACCTAATATATAGAAAATATATAGGATACACGATTTTCTTCTAATCTGCAGGTTCAACGGAAAAATAAATAAATTGTTCACCAGAAAGAAGTCATTTAACTCTGTGTCCCTTTTGGGGAGTAATGTCAACATTTAGCTGCTTCAGTTGCATTAAAATTTAATTTTAATAAAAAAACTTACACTAGTGTGATAGCCTGCTGAAATGTGAAAGGGTTAAAGGATAATTAAAACCTGAAACTGGACAAAGGAAGTCTATACCTTAGGCCTAGTTTCTGGAACCCCTAACCGCATTCTGTTAATCATGAAACTCGTAACAATGAGCTCATACGCTAACTGCCAATTTTAGCCTGTGTAACCCTGCTTGCTTGCGTGGCATGAAAAATAATCAATTGTATATAAGCTGAAAATTACTGTTTGGCCATCGCCCATGGGAACACTGGCTATTGCCCATGGAAACATAGGCAATCACCCATAGGAACATAACATTCCAACAACAAGCTTTCTGTTTCTGTACTCCCCGCTTGCACACCTGACCAGTGGGTTGACAGGTAGTGAATAGGAGAGAAATAGACCTTTGTGTTTAAGATAGAATGAAGAATGGGATTTAGGGCTTAAAAACCTTGTATCTTGGCATTTCGGGGCTGCTCCTTTGTACAGGACAGCCGCCGGTTAATAAACAGCCTTTAAGAGCATACTTGGTTTGCTCTATTCTATACAGGCCACAACACTAGGAACATATTACTTAAGACATAGGGTCATAGCTGTGTTTTTAAAATAAAAATAAAACTAGGTTTGGAGGTTCAGAGTTGCTTTGTTATTGTGACAAAATCATCCCCCAAAGACTAAAACAGCTTCCTCCACAGCTTCCACAGCTTCTTCCACCTTTGAATAGCTCTGCATGCAAGGGTTTGTGTTTTCCTCTAGCTCTCAACCTAGACTGGCAGGGTAAATGTAGTAGGGGAGACCTCAAACACTAAATAAAACAGATTACATCTTATCTTTGAGAACAATGCTAAACTCACAATATTGCCGTATCTGCCTTTCCTGATGAAGCTAGATGTGTAAAACTATTTTAAATTATATGATGATAAAATCTTATCTAACATCAGACACCTATTGAGTCAGAGAGAGATTTTCCCTTTGCTCTAAGAAAAATCAGCTAAATGCCACAGCTGTGTTTTGTGATAAGTAAAGAAGAAAATCCAAGACCATGAAGATAAATAATGATTAAGCTACTGAAATATCTAATGTGTAATTTGAAGGTAAGCTTCTTCAAAGAAATATCTTCTCTAGTAATCATAAAGTGAACGAGGAACTTTCTTTTTTGAGAAACACGTTATTACTTTATTGGATTATTCTACTCAACCAATGTAATATAATAAAGCTACCTAGCCAAATTGACCTCAAACAATCACTTTTCTTAATACAGGGTTGTAAGGTAATAAAAAGGGGAAAGCCCTAATGTAATGCATTGATTGCCCAAGTGTACAACCAACTTTATATATTACTCATGATCCCAGTAAGGGATCATTTTTACTGTCAAATCACCATTCCTTGTCCTTAGATCTTAAAGAAGTAGTGGTGTATTTAGGCCAAACCTCTTAAAAAATATTACTTTATATTAGGAGAAGGTTCATAGATAGTGGGAGGAGAGGGAAAGCAGCAATAGAGGTGAATTGTTTGCAATTGGTTACAGACCTAAATTCTGTTATTAATCAACTAACTCATCATCTGCTACTCATGAATACTAAATGAGCTTTCTGAAGTGGAAGAAGACAAGTCTCAGTGTAGCATGACTTGACTATGTGGATTCATATGTAGATGGCATCATTTCTGGGTAGCAAACAAGGTAAGCAAATGACAAAATACCTCAGATCTGTTGAGTTTCATAGCATTGACTAGAATGCTAGCTCAGGGATAAAAAACAACAACAACGTCTTCCTTTCTCCTTCTCCTTTTCTT
The DNA here is from genome assembly GCF_000325575.1 of Pteropus alecto. Taxonomy (NCBI): domain Eukaryota; kingdom Metazoa; phylum Chordata; class Mammalia; order Chiroptera; family Pteropodidae; genus Pteropus; species Pteropus alecto. The sequence goes on from NW_006430732.1 coordinate 1,419,723, forward strand.
CTCCTTATCCTCCTTATTTTGAAGCTTAAATACAGTATAAGGCCCTAATATATACATGTACAAAATGTCTCCTTTTCAAAATTTAAAAAAAAACTAAATATTTTAAAATTTTACTTTTATCCAACTTGCTTTTTCATCCTGAGATCAACCAAACCATTAATTTGAAATATTTTTAAAAGAAGACTTTTAACAATGATGTTTCATGTTCCATAAATTAGTTCCATATTCAGCATGTTTTCCACCGTTTTCCTCTTTAAAGCTCATTTATAGTTATAGATTTCCTCTGCTATTAGATGTAAACTCTTAAAGACAGGACTTGTGTTTTGTTTATCAGTACATATCCAACAATCTGTAAAGCAGTACTTTGAGCATGGGAGGCCCTCTGTCAAGAGTTTAGTTAAACTATTTCTTAATATTGCTGCCTCAGTATTCATTTTGTTTGGCCAGTTGTCCTGCCGGGGCCTTGAACTGGCACTAGCCCCTCCCACAAGCACATGCCCTAGGTAACAGCCTTCAGAGTCACAAGTAAATATAAGTTCCTGATATGACTTCTCTAGTAGCCCTCTTTAGTAATGGTCTCCTTCACCTCCCAGGACCTTCTCTTTTTTGTGCACCTTAGATAAGACCCCCCATGGGGCTTACCAAAACCTCTCTTTGGTTTTAGTTGACCAATCTGGCCTTAGCCCAGAAACCATAAAGCACTCCACCTACAGACCCTAATAAAGGCATGTGTCCCAGGTCCTGTCGTTCTGCCTGTACCCTGACTTGATTTCCCCATGTGGCTTCTTGAGGGAGTGCTGTGTATTTCCTGGAGGACCTGTGAGTAATAAACTTTTCTACCTCAATTCCCTTGTGGTCTTTTGTTGAATAATGTCGTACCATCAGACACCTCAGCACTCTATTTAACAAATATTAATTTAACAAAGTCACAACATCCTCAATACTAGCTCCTTATACTAAACAGTTTTAAAAATGGCCAACAAATATTCAAAAATATAATGCAGCCATATGTTGTTTCCAGTCAAAGGTAGAGATCAAGAGAAAAGAAAAGGTGAAAAGAGAAATAACAATGGGATATAGAAACCAAATGTCGGAGGGAAAAAAACGTGAGTAAAAACAAGCAAACAAACAAATCAAGTGGAAGAAGCCACTAAGCTATTAGGTGAAAACAGAAAAGGAAGGGAATTTAATAAACTTTTAAAAATCTACCAATCAAAAGTCAGACTTTAACTGGGAATTACATATTTTGTTCCTGCTATGTGTTAATAGCCAACCTGCATGTGGGAGAGCAAATAGTAAAAATGTAAACAGGCAAATAGAAAAAAAATCAGATAGTAATGTGCAAAGTAATAATAAGTGATATAGCAGAATGACTAAGAGCCTATGTGAAGGATTATCTGAAGAGGCGACATTTATCTGGTCTGAATGACAAAAGAATCTATCAGATCGATGAGCAGGGAAGCCATTTCTCACAGAGGGAACAGATAGTGCAAAAGAGATAAAATGGAAAATTAGCTCAATACATTGAAGAAAAACGAGAGAGAGATAGATATTATCAGAACGAAGAGTGTAAGGAAAAGAGTGGTGCAAGATGAAATTGGAGAGACCTTTATTAAAGGGGAGACAACAAAGGGTTTACGTGACTACTGTGTTGCACAATTTCCAGGGACACAATTCACATAATATTCCCTGTGAATGCTGTAGATGTAAAAATGTCCAAACCTATAGAGAATTTCTGTAAGAGTATTTGAGTCAAACTGATAACAATTACCAGGAAGCAAGATCTATAATGCTTCAGAGAATGACAGTTTGTAGTTTTATTTTTTTTTTCTTTGCATTTGGAATTAAGGAAGGAATTTAAGGAAGATTACATGGAGGTGGGAGAAAGCAAGGTGGGGATTGGATTACAGGGTACTTAACAAGATAATGTGCTCTCTTGATGGGGTTACACCTTTGAGGTTTATTACTTCTGGCATTTCAAAGGTGTATTCACCTAAAAAAAATGAACAAAAATATTAGGTAGTTAAATAGGCATGAGTAACAGGGGAATGAAGGCCTCACTCAAAGACCTCCCATAGGACCACCCTAAAACACCCATTTCACAGTTAGAAATACTGTAACATCCTGAGGCACAAAGGAGTAAGAAGCCATAAAATAGAAACTGGTTTGGTCCCTCCACAAGCTCCTGCACAGTTACTACTATCCTAAACTTTCCTTAACTTTAGCCTCATTATACCATGCCATCATTCTAATATGCATGTGCCCGGAAGTTCATGAATCTAATTGGATTGAATTCTGCACAGCAGGCAAAAGGTTATATAATAGTCATGTGTCAATCAAAATGACCCATGCCAATCGTCTAGCACCACCCCTGTATCCACCATGACCTACCCAGTCAGGAATTTATGATTTATTACAGCACCCCTTTTTCATCCACAATGCTTCTGTTAGATAGCTAGTCAGACATGAGTGACAAGGGAACAAAGAAATAGAAGCCCAGCCTAGAGACCACCCAAAGAACACTCCATTGGTAGTTAGAGAATCCCCCTTGCATCTCAGGAGACAAAGCACAGGAGAGCCGTAACCTATTATAGCTGGTTTATCTGGCCACAGATGTATGTGCAGAAGGTACTACCCTAATCTGCCCATAACCTCAGCCTCCTCATACCATCATTATAATGTCATGTTTATGCCCAGAAGTTCATGAATCTCATTGTAACAGACTGAATTCTGGGTAAGCACATGCATACTAGGCAAAGAGTTATGTAACAGTCAAGTGTCAATCAAAATGACCTCATATGCCAATTGTGGCGCGATCAATTCTAAGACCCACGGAGCCAATTGAGATGAATTATGAGCCTTTATTAGCCGGCCGGCGAGCTCCTAAAAGAGGCAGTTTATAAAGCCTAGCCACACCCTAGTTAACATCAAACAAGCAAGCAGATTACAGAAGCAGAAGTTGGTCCTTAGCATATCTTTGCCCAGAACCACACCCTTAACACCAATCACCTAAGAATGCCTCTGTAACCACCCTCCATGGCACAGATATAAATAGACCTTCTGTGTTATAGCTCTCATTTCTGAAAACCCTCCTCTCCCTTGGGACATACTTTGTCTTTTATTTTTTATCTTTTACCTCCCAAATTCCACAAGGCTGTAGCCTTCCTTAGCGGGGCCCGTCTCCTTCTAAAATATACTTATAATAAATCTTACTTTTTCTAAACCTCCTAATCTGTGATTCTTTGCTGCATCAGTGGGGAAAAACTGAGGAAAAATGCTAATTGCATTTCTGCATCATTACCCACCCTCATGGCATACACCAGAGTTTAAATCACCTCCAAATGGTAACTCTTCCCCTTGGAGTTTACAAGCAGCTGGTGAAGGGGTATAAAATTTGCCACTGTGACATAAAAAAATTACTTTGAACAGAAGACATTTGAGATGGTGAAATCTCTTATCTGCCTAAAAGTAGAGCCTCCCAAAAGAACTCAAAAGAACTAAATTGTTATAAATCTCTTCTCTGGGAGCAACCAGGGAAGCTTCACCACCCATTACTGGAGATGGGAAGTCTCCACATCACACCTAAAGAAACATTGTCACAAAACTATTATATCTTACATCTATTTTCTTAATGTTGTGGCCTGTATAAAATAGACCAAACCAAGTATGCTTTCAAAAGGCTGTTTATTAGCCGGCGGCTGTCCTGTACAAAGGAGCAGCCCCGAAATGCCAGGATACAAGGTTTTTAAGCCCTAAATTCCATTCTTCATTCTATCTTAAACACAAACGTCTATTTCTCTCCTATTCACTACCTGTCAACCCACTGGTCAGGTGTGCAAGCGGGGAGTACAGAAGCAGAAAGCTTGTTGTTAGAATGTTATGTTCCTATGGGTGATTGCCTATGTTCCCATGGGCAATAGCCAGTATTCTCATGGGCGATGGTCAAACAGTAATTTTCAGCTTATATACAATTGATTATTTTTCATGCCACGCAAGCAAGCAGGGTTACACAGGCTAAAATTGGCAGTTAGCGTATGAGCTCATTGTTACGAGTTTCATGATTAACAGAATGCGGTTAGGGGTTCCAGAAACTAGGCCTAAGGTATAGACTTACTTTGTCCAGTTTCAGGTTTTAATTATCCTTTAACCTTTTCACATTTCAGCAGGCTGTCACATTAAGGGCCCATTTATTATGCCTAAATGTCATTTGTTTTCCCATAAGTGATCTTTCTCTATCTCCTTTCCTCTATTAAGAAGATATTCATTTTATTCTAAGTTCTCTTCTCTTACTCCCCTTTTAATAGTAAGATGGCATATAAGCCCCAAATTCTAAATGCTTCCTTGAGTCATGTTTTTCTGTGAACTTTCATATAAACACGATTAAATCTCTTTTCTCTTGTTAATCTGTCTTTTGTCAGTTTAATTTTAAAGCCTACAGGAACTGATATTAAGAGAGTGGAGAAAAAGTTGTTTCTTCAGGCACAAGTCCAGTAAGCTTGGAGATGACATAATTTGATTAATGATTTTTGTTTTTCTCTAAATTTCTCTCTCTGATCTGTGGAGAATGGATTTTAGGAGAAGAAGCAAAGAGACTATATAATAGATATATAACATAGATGATAATGACTTAGAGTAATAGTGGACATGAAGGAAAGTAACTAGAATTTTAGTATATATTTTAGAAATAAAATTAGCAGGATTTTTTGATGACTATGATATGGGGAGTAAGAGAAAGATAGGAATCAAGGATAATTCTTTGACTCTTGGCTTGAGCAACAGACTGAAAGTTAGCTGCACTGAGATGGGGAAGATGGGAGTGGGGGAAAGAGACCAGTATTGCTGAAACAAAGGGTGTAAAGATAGAAATAAAAAGACTATTGCTATGGTTATTCAGATTGTCTCTGTAAACCCCTAAGGGAGCAACACTTTCAACTTAGGCTATTGATAAGATTTTGATATTTGTTAAGACAACTTTCGACAGATTGCAGAAAAGTGTCCCATTTTAATCATATCTGTGTATTATAATTTTCTGACAACTGGAAGTACAATGTGTCTTGAAAAACAGGATTCCTTTTTGTCTAGTTCACATAAAGATGCAGTATAAGAGAGTGAATCAGTAGTTTTGTTCTAACAATATTAACTATAAGATATCTAGTAGGTAATCAAGTGAAAATGTCAAATAGGAAGATGGATATTAGAGTCTAGAGTTCTAGGAATAGATAAGGGCTTGACTTATAAACCTAGAAATCATTCGCATATATAAAGCATTTAAAGCCTGGGAACAAATGAGATTACAAAGGAAGAAAATGTAGATAGAGGTATCATATCATTATTTTTACTAACCTATAATTACATAATAATAAAATCCTAGATTTATAAAAAAAATATAGAAGACATCTCCATCCCACTCTAGAATGAATGAATCATCATTTACAGCATCCTTGAAATGTAGCCATATTATCTTTGCATATTTCCAGGTGTAAGTAGCTTGCAAATGTGCATGGCATTTCATTCTATTATTGCACTATTGAATTTTCTTTACAGTCCCTACTCACTTACAGATTCTGCATGGCCAGCAGCAGATATTGCCTGGAATGCTGGGTGAAATCAAAGATTTTTGATCAGGTTCCTGGAATTGAAGTCTCAAATCTCTGCCCCAGCAGCTTGAGTTAATGTCTCCATAAACTTACTATCAGGAAATAATTTAGGCTTTGTAAAAATATTGGCTCTATGTGTCTTCTTATCAAATTCCAAATGTACATAATACTAATACCTTTTTTAAAGACTTTATTCCACAAAACTATTTTTTCACTTACACAGTATATTTCAGAACTATACCTTACAATGAACCACAACAGCCAGTCAGGTATAAAGCACTTTGTGGAGATATAGTGATGTATATTTTATTGTATAATTGAATTTTGGTACCAAGAGGATTTGCCCATGGTAGAAATATCTAGGGAACTTTCTCCCTAAGTGTTTGGGTTGAGGAAGGAACAAGTGTTCTATGATGAAAATCACTGAGGGAAGAGTGTTTGGAGCCTGGCTCAGCAACTGCAGCTTCCCTGAAGCCAAAATAATGACTAAGCAACGACCCACCCAGGGTCAGTGTGTATGGCTTTTCAGATGGGCCTTGAATACCTCTGAGATTGTCATTATCATAGATTATGATATGACTGGTGATTTTGGAGTTTTCCAACACAGCGGCCCTGATCCCATAAAGCAACTAGTATTCTTAAGGCCTAAAAATTGGCGGGAGCGGGGAGGGGGGATAGAGAAGAGCATAATAATAATAGCAATTACTAAATTTTATTACACTTTTTTGAAGTGCCAAGACCTAAGTACTTTGCCTTGACATTTTTAAAGAATTTCATTCTCACAGCTATCTTATGAGGTAGATGATATTTTTTCAGTTTCACTGATAAGGAAAGAAATACGTACACATTTCTGACATCTCTGTTGACAAGTTGTTCACATTCAGTAGGAGAAAAAGACCTTTCGTAAATTACCACAATGAATTTCTATTTCAGGAAAAACCCTCGGAGTCATCTTTGACTCTTGCATTTCTATTTAGTAAATTCTTGGATCTTATCAATTACAGCTCTCACATATTTATTATTCAGTCTTCTGTCTTATCTTTATCATCACTGTCATAGTTCTGATTTTTCTTATAACTACCTAGTCTGAGTTTTTTTAAAGCATTTTAACTGGTTTTGTCATCAGAGTCTCCACCTCCAATTTATTATAAATTTTGGCAGAGTGATTGTTCTAAAACAAATATCCGAATCCCAGCTAAGTATAGTAAATTGAACACAGTGTAGGTTAGCTATTCTCAAAGTGTGGTCCAGGAATACTAGGGGTCCTCAAAATGAATTCAGGCAACCTGTGAGGTGAAAAGTCTTTTCTAGTACCATGGCTATGCTCAGTTATTGGCTAAGAGCAGCCTAGGAGATACATGGCCTCAGCACCGTGTAGGTGGTGAATCCAGAGCCAGCCATGTGAGCAATGGATTTTCATGAGCACCATGAAAGGGGAAGGAGAGTGTGTGCCAGAGGACAGTGAGGTGTCTTTAGAGCAATGGTGAGAGTGGTAGTGTTAGGTAGCTAGTCAGACATGAGCGACAGAGGAACAAAGGAATCGAGGCCCAGCCTAGAGACCACTCAAGGAACACCCTACTGGTAGTTGTAATTCTTTGCTGTGTCAGCAGGGAAGAAGCAAAAGACAACACAACACCACTGTCCTCCCCCTTGCCTCTGGAGCAACCCCGGATTTCATATCACCCCAGAGGTAACAGTGCTATAAGTGAGTAGTAGCCTCATTTTTCACAGTAAGTAGTCAAAAAAAATCATATACAGCACTGAAAAATCAAGGAATGACATTATAAGCATTCTATTATGAAATTTAGCAGTAAATACCATATAAAATAACTAAAAGAGCTAAATAAAATTTTAAAACATGTATAACTTGGACATAGAATAAATAAAGCACATATTGGAGCAGATCACAAAATTCTTCAGTGATGTCCCACTACCTGGAGGATAAAATCTGAACTTATTGAAAAAAGACAATGGTCATCTATCCTCTGGCTCCCTTGTGATCCATTTCTATTCCTTGCATTTCCTGTTGCCTATACTTCAGCCACTCTGAAATAATCTAACCCTCTGTTAAAAAAGAAACAAGAGGCTCAAGGTGTAGTGCTCACTTGTTCCTAAAACAGCAAACCAAGACTTAATTGCAGTTATAGCCTTTCTCAGGTGTGTGACCTTAAATCAATCAGTCTGGAATTTCCTTAAGAGCTCTAGTGAGGTAATCTGCCTGATAAGACTCCTGCTGCTCTTCCCCCAAAAGAAAAGTATTCTTTCCTGAAACAATTCTTTTCTTTTACTAATGACCTTTCTCTCCCATGTCATTTCTGCCTATAAAAACCTTCCATTTTGGACAACTTCTTGGAGAACCTGTCTGTATACTTGGTGGGCTGCTGCCTAATTTATGAACCATTCGATAAAGACAATTAAATCTTTAAATTTACTTGGTTGAATTTTTGTTCGTTAACAGATTCAGTGGCAGTTGTGGGTTTGAAGAAGACTTCCAGCGTTTTGGGGAACAAAAAGAAACACAAGCGTGGCACCCGCAAACCCATTTCTGAGAGCTGTTGGTAAGTTTCTCTCAGCTCTAAGCTCTACTCTCTTTGTTTCTAGTTACCAACCTAATTGGCTTTCCACAGTTCTCTATTTAATTGGAAACCCCTGACCTTAGTTCTATTCCCAAATTACATGCTGAGAACTGCTGGTGGTTTAGTCTAGAGTTCCCAATTTATTTGGAATCCTTTCCCAGATTTCACATTCAAAACTTCTAGTTACAGTTTCCTATTTGTTTGGAACCAGTTCATGGTCCTCATTCTTTGGAGTCTGTGGGTGCAATCCTTCCCCAATCCCCAGATTCTATGTAAAAAACTTTTGGTGGTTGTGGGTCCCAGGCCTGGCTGGTCCCAAGTCTGGCTGTGATCCAGGCTCGTGGCTAGGAATAGGATCCTGGAATTAGGATGTTACATTGCTGTAGTAGGGTACCTGCACCTAAAATGTGTAAACATAATTCAGCTTATTGTATCACGTATGTGTGGCTGAATGCCACTATTGTACTCTGTGGCCTCCTGGGGAGCAGAAGGGGAGCACAAGAAAGGGAACAGAAGAACAGAAGCAGAAGTGTGTTCCCTGCAATAGAACTGCACTCCCCCTCAATAGAAGCACTCTCCCCGCAATAAAATCTGCACCTGCCGTTTCATTCTCATGTCAGCCCCTCATGTATTCTTCTAACTGGGTGTCTCAACACCAAAACTTTCCCTTCTTGATCAACTCAGCGCTGGCAGTGGTTACCAGCCAGAGTAGGGCTGGGTTCAACATAAAACCCTGACAGGGTATAGGATTAGACTGGATCCAATTTGAGCTGGACAGGGTCTAGTGGGAGGTCTCAGGTAAATAAAATTTTGTTTTAAATAAAGGTTATTTGCTAATGGAAATCTTGGAAATCAAAAAAGCTTAGCTATTAGTTTTTCTGCAAGAAACCCAAAGACCTAGTTAAAAGAAATAGAATCCTTTATATCCAAAAGTTTGAGTGTAACAGTTTCCAGCTAAACTGCTTATTTTATGTTTAAGAATTATAGTCTTGGAAGCTGTAGAGATCTAGAAAGATGGCAAAATTTTACTAAAAACAACCCAAAATTACAAAGGCCATTATGGGGAATGTAACGATTAAATAAGATTGTTCCTTTAAGAAGTGTACTTGAAATCAAGGGATCCCAAATTAAACAAACAGAATAGAATACCTATTGTAATCGTTATGCAATCATTAGCTTCATTAAAAAAGTCATTATAAAAGCTAATAAAAAATTAAAGGCATAAAATGTACCTAAAACAAAAGATGAAAGGATGAACGTGACTCTTGCATTGCAGTGCCCTAAAAGTACATCATCAAAATGATGGTCCGAATATAGATGTCTCCGTTGTAACCAACTGGGACACTAAAAAAGAGATTGTCCTCAAAGGTTTTATGCAAATTATTCTCAAATTTCCTCATATTTACCTCCAAAAGAAGGCCCCCACATAGACCCCTCCCACAGTTGATAGGACTCTGTGTGGTTCTCTTAAACTATTAACAGTAATTCTTTTAAACAACCAAGAGGAAACTAAAATTAAAATTAATGGGAAAACTTGACATATTCCAGTTGATACCAAAGCTACACTTTCTACTTTAAACCCCACCCTCATAGGACAACAAATCTCTCAAAGTAAAAAAGCAAGTTTTCATGGAAAGGGAATATCTAATAAGTTCAGATTTTTTTTTTTTTTTTTTTAATCTTAACCATACAAATTACTCTGGGAACTTTTACTGAAAAACTTTTATTTTCGCTTTGTGATACAGCCACAGTCAATCTATGGTAAGAACACATGATATTTTTCTACCTCAGAATGGTATTACCAAATGAATTTATGAAATTACTTTTAAAGTAGTTTTGAGTCCAATTGGCTTAGACATAAATGAGCACTTATAAATATTAACTACTCCTAAAATTCTCATAAATGTAAAAACTAACTCAAATGCATGTTGTAGTGGTGGTTGTTGTTTAAGTTCATGTGATCTGAAATAATCTTTGATAAATAAAGCTAGTTTCAAAGTTATTGGCAAAATAGAAACAGACATGTCTTCAGAGTTGTCAGAATCAAATATAATGCAGACATGCAATTTTTCCCTAAATTTACTAGTAAAACAAGATTATGGTATCTCTACTATATATTTAAAATTATAATTATAAAATCATAAATTCAACCTAAGAACAAAATGTGCAACAAAAACAAATTGTTTGATGTAAATCAAGCATGGCACTAAACAACAACAACAAAAAGATTAAGAGAGGATAGAATCTTTGTTTAATTTTTTAAGTTCTTTGCTTCTGATTTTTTTTTTTGATACTTGCCTGACTTGTCAACAAGTAAAATAACTGAAGATGATTTGTTTAATGTCTTATAAAATTTTCATAAGTAAATCAAGTACAATTGTTAAGAACAGGTGAATTAAACAGATATAAGTAGGATAAGAAATTATAAACCTTTCGACAATAATTATGTTTTATGATTTTTTTACATATAATTTCAAAAATATTATTTATAACTTAAAACCTTAAAATGATACTAACTTAAATGATGGATGTTCATTAACTATCTAGATCATTTTCAAAAGAGAAAATATTGAAACACTAATTATTGAAAATGTTTGTTTATTTTGGTTTGTTATATGGTATCAAGAAGCTAAATATATTTCAGTTTGTTAATAAACATTAGAACTTGTATTATGAAAAAAGATACAGGCCTCTAGAAATTATGAAATGATATATTCATATATTTCTTACAGAATAATATTATAATATTATGTGGTTGTTCACAATTGCTTACTGCTTAATTTTCACTGGAAGGACAGGTTACTAATGGTTACAATTCTAATCAAGACATATAAATAAAAATAACAGGAATAATAAGGTTAAAGAAATAACAAAAACTTCTCTGCTAAAAAAGTAAAATATATTTTTGATAAGGAAAGGTATGGACATATTCTCGTTAAGATAAAGAATACTTTTGTCCTAAAATAGAATAACTGGTTGTCTTAAAGTAGAATTAGAAGAATAAAAGAGTAGGACAAAAACTAAACTAATTTAAAAATATAGAGGGTTGTGGGAAAGGAATTGCATGTGTGTTTAAGCTGCTAAGATTGAATAGATTTATTTGTAAGGTTTTTTTTGTTTGGTTTTTTTAATGAGCCTTAATTTAAAAACTACACTGGAGCAAAACTAGAATTCTGTCCTCTCTGTTAAAATGAAAAAATTTTCTTGGGGCATTGGTCTGTTCATATAAAGAAATTGTCAAGAGTCTGGTCAAGATGTAGATAAACACTGTGCTTGCCTTCTCTCACAACTGCATCAGAATTACAACTAAACTACAGAATAGCCATCATTGAGAATCACCTGAAGTCTGAACAAATGTCCTATAACTAATGATATCCAGAAGCCACATGGTAAGAGGGGCAGAGATGTGGAATGGGTTGATAATAATAATTTTTAAAAAGCATGATTCATGAAAGAAAAATTGATGTTGGATTTCAGTAAAATGAAAAATCCTTTACCTAGGGACAAATCTCTTTGTTATACAAATAAAGTTGAAATGAAAAAGAAAGAAAGAAATTGTCAGAAGATTTTTTTTTTACCTTTTAAGTAATCTCCCTAGAAAACAAATATTTTGTATCTTATCAAAATAATTTCCCATTTCATATTTTCTTTATCAGATCTTTGATTATTTAAAAAACCAAGTTTTCTCAATATTAAAAGAGCTAAGTTTTGTTCGAAACTATATAACTCTTCTGTGTTTGCCTTTAATATATTTTACTGTCACTTTGGTTAAATAAATAACCAAGGTCATATTTAATTAAGCGTTGAAATCTTTTACCTTTTTTGACAAATTCCTAATAATCAAATTTTAAATGGAGTCTGTTTTACCTGGAACTATCTCTGCAGTCTCTTAGAAGTTTCCTGGAAAATCTCAAAGGGTTTGTGTTTCACCATGTTAAAGAGAAATGTTAAAGTAATTGGATTTATTTGGTATACTGACTTATGTGTGAAACATTGTCAAATACAAAGTGATGGTAAACCTTTTAGGCTATATGTGTATTGATATATGTTATTAATATAGACATTCCAGAAATTATATGAAATTCATAAAAATTTGTCAATATTTTTGTTGTCCTGTTATTATATTAAAATGTTGTATGCCATAGAAACAACTAAGTTTTCTTATCAAGTGAACTCTCATCAGGTCTTTAATCATAGCCATTTTCATTATTTTGTCATTCACAGGTAGTTATTGTTTTACTCTAATGCTTTTTAGAAAGCTTTTGAAAGCAGTTATGATTCAAAATTGCTTTGTTGTCAGAAAGGTTTATGGAAAAGACTCTGACATGTACTCTAGAAAACAATTTTTTGATAACTTTAAATTTATACCATTAAACAGGATAAGAATGTTCAGAATTAAAGAAGCCGAAAGAAGCTGATTAATTTATAAAACTACTAAAGATCAAGCAGAAAAAAGAATACATGAGACTGAATGAAACGAGAATGATTATAATTTTTTTTGACTTTTTGTTGAAAATAATGCCAGTTCTTAATATTTTGTTTTTGAGATATAAGGAAAACTGTTTCTCTATTCTTTCAAGTTTTATAACTTATAAGAATTTAGTTAAGTATACCTTCGTGAGCAAAACAAAACAATTACTTTTTCTCCTTACCTGATACATTTAGAATTCTGAAACTCTTAGTATTTTTATTTTCACGTAATATAGTTATTTACATAAGTTCAATAACAACCTGTTCTCCTTATAAAAGGTTGCAATTGGATTCATTGGTTGGACTACCATGGCTTTGAATGAAATGTCATATTTGAGAATAATATGAATAAAATTAGATATGACCAGACACCTTTAAGGAAATAAGGTTGATTTTATGGAGACAATAAAGCCCCTTGGAAAATCCACCTAGTATCTAGCTTGCTAGGTTCCCAACCTTAGCAGGTGAATAAAGAATGTCACTTTCTGGCAGTCCCAGGAACCTCAGGATATTTTGGGGACTTCAAGAAAAGAATTCACCCAATTCTACAGATATTGCAGGTGAAGTGTGATGGTGAGTTCTTGACTTGGCTTTCTGGCCTTGACAGATTTTTAAAAGTCCTCTATGAGATTCCTATGTCATGTTCCAGCAAGGAAGACTTAAAAAGAGCCTGTATGGTCCATCACTATTTTTGTTGCACTTATGTAAATAATCATGTCAAGTTTAATGAGATCTGACTTATTTTGTAAATAAATTAGTCTTACTCTGATTATCTTTGATAGAAATGAGGGTGAATATAGATAGAAGAAATGCTTCAGTAGAAAACTATAACATACCCTGTGAGTATCAGATTCTAGTTTTGTTCACTGTCTTTTGTTATCTACTTATAAACTGGATGTGATCCTGAATTTTTTTCTTCAATATCTGGCTACAACTCTCCTATTCAATGTTTCCAAATTTTCTCTTTTCTAACTTGAAATCATTGAGAACTAAAACTACTCTTTTTCTAAAGCCTCACAAGCTGAACCTGGACAACTTGATATAAAAAACACCACAACAGCTCATGTTTACCAAGTGAACTCTCATCAGATCTTTAACCATAGCCATTTTAATTATCTTGTCTTCATAGATAGTTATTGTTTTACTCTAATGCTTTTTGGAAAGCTTTTGAAAGCAGTTATGATCCAAAATTGCTTTGTTGTCAGAAAGGTTTATGGAAAAGACATGTATTTAGAAAACAATTAGATAAAATTTTGCCTGTTGTGTGGGCCACTCAAAAAGTTCACTGGAGAACCAACAACATCTCTAAAAACATTCAGTGTGTTATCAGGACCAAAAAAAAGGGGTCTGTCTGCCTGTATACATCAAAAACAAGGAAGAGGTATATGAAGGTTTTGCAGCAAAGAACGTAAAGTTTATTAGAGAGTTGCAAGTCCCAGAGACACAGTTGAGCTATCACTCAAAGGCCTGGCTCCTCGATGGCCTCTAGGGGGTAGGTTATATAAAGGGAAATTCATTAGTAGCTAAGGGAGTTGGGATTATGAGCTCTACCGATTGGTTGGGGCTAAGGTAGGAGGTAGTTGATCATTGCATCAGGTCCTGATGTCAGTCATAGTGTCTTCTGTCTAGTATCAAGGGGATGATGGTAGAGTCTTCCACCTTCATGGGTGTGGAGCTGCAAGATGTTATCTTTAGTTTGACCAAAACTCTGTTTCTGTAGTCGACAGGCCTGCGGTTTTGTTCCTAAGACTGTCTGAGGTTGCCCTAAGGGCTTATTAATTAAGGGAATGGTCATGCAGTATGAAGAAGAATAAGAAGCGAGTGAGTCACAATGCCATTATCTGGGCAAAACCAGTTTGAATCAGAGGGAAAAAATATTATATTAAAGAAATGAAGTTTGTATATACAAAAATACAAACCAGAAAAATCTGTCAGATTGCCACTGCCTACCTTCACTCTATCTGAAGATGCTTTGAGCCCAACATTGAGAACTCTTGACTAATTTCCTTCTGGACTCAAAACTGAGTTTATAGTTTGTTCTGCATTTATAATTTACTGAGTTTGAACTCATCGAGTTTATTTACCTAAAACAAACTTGAAAAAAAAAACCTTTTTTTTTTCATAGATATTTTCAGGAATGAGAGACCAGTTTAATGGTTTATGAATCGACTTACTCAGTTTCTGAACTGTGAAACTTCTTAATCGCAGATGGGGGAATTATGGAATTCAAGACATACTACTCCAATATATAAAACGTTGGCATATTGCATATTTCAAGCTGAAAGAGTTTAAGAAATAGGTCATAAACCCTGAGGTAAGAGACACCCTCCTTAAGCCAGAAGAAAGGAGTATTCTTATCTCTGAAGACAAAAGGATACTGAGAAGAATCATAACAAAGGTCTTGCTAGGTTTCCCCTATTTTACTTCAATTATCTCATAACCTATCATATTCCTCCACAGCTGTTCACTCTTCATCAAACCTAGCATAAAAATATTCAGATCTGTTTCTTCAGATATTCATCTCCTTATGAAGACTTCAGTGTCACATAAAACTTAAATAATTTTTATGATTTTTTTTCTTTTTTCATCTCTGTCAGTTTAATTTTCAGAGCAAGCCAGGGACCTTTAAAGGGTCACAGAAAACTTTTTCTCCCCTACAGACTTCAGTTATTTATTCAATTTATGAACATCTATCACTATTTTATTATGTGAAGTAAACTTTACTTGGTACTAAGGATGAGATATAAATGAGAGAAAAATACATGAAACTTAAGGTAGAGAGAGAGAGATATAAGGGTTACACGTATATAGACAGATGGAGCACTCATGTTTATATTTTAACCAAACCACAGGCATCATTTTCTCATTAATGACAAAAACATTACTGAAGACACACACAGACAACACGAAAGAGGATTATCAATGTAACTGAGCAGAGTTCATCCACTCAGTGCTGCAGATAGCCAATTACATTGACACCAGGGTGCAGTGAAAGAAAATGTCATTTATTGTATAGTGAGTGCTATGCAATGGAGAACAGGCAGCTTGTGCTGTAAAAACCCAAATTCCCCAATGATGTACAAACAAGAGGTTCTATAGAGCAAAAATTGTGAGTAAACTTGAGTAAGGGGCCTGTGTTAATTGATCAGTCTTATGCAAGCTTCAGCAATCTTATGTATTCAGCTCTTGGTGGCATCCTTTACATAAATATGGCCAGATAGTGTTGAACAGAAGTCTGTAAGACTCCTTGGGGTTGTGAGTCAATAATTTTATTTTAAAAGCAGAAAGAAGCTGACGGACTTACTCACTCTGAGCTCTAGAGCTGGGGCAGCTGCTTGAGGAGTGCCAGGGACATACGAGGAAATATTGAATTGTCAGGTTTCAGGGAGATAACTGGAGGGATGACTTTCTCCCAGATAGAGTGCTGTCAGTATCCATTGTTCCTTGGTTGATCCTTCTCTCTTCCCAGCGTACAGACTCAGGTGGCTGCCATATCTGAGTCTCCATCAATCTGAATAACACAGGTTGCTCCACCCAGGTGATTCCCTGAGACTCTGCCTCTCCCAAATTGCAGGCCCACCCAAGCTGCCTCCAGTAGTTTATTCCATGTAAACACCCTGTCTTGGCTCATGCTATGAACTTTCCTAAAATCTCTCAAAAGCTTACAAAACCCGAAGAAGCAGCATCTGGCCTTGGCGTGCCCTATACCTCTGGCTGAGCAGTATCAAGGCCTGCACAAGTAGCAGCCAGGCTTAATTCATGTCTCAGACTCTTGAGGCACCTATAAGCCCAGAAGCATGGCCAGCCATCTAGGGGATGCTTGGTGACTCTTACCAGGTGGTCCTAGAAGTGCATAGGTTGTGGCTGAACTTGAGGCTATAACTGGGCCCCTTACAGGAGGCCCTTAGGCTAGCACACCCAGTGGCCTGCTTCAACGAGTGCCAGAGCCTAAGTACAACCCAGGGGTGCATCTGAGAAGGACATACCCAAAAGGCAGATTGGGCAGGTACCAGAGCCCTGCTAAAGTGAATATTGCTCTATAAGGTCAGCCCCTCACCGGCCAATCCTTACAACCAATCAGCCCAAAGGTCAATCTCTCCCATCGATGTGCAAACAGCAACCAAAACTCAACTATAACAAGAAGGTACACACAACCCACACAAGGGACACACTTGGAGCACCTTATTCAGGTGACCAGGGAAGACTGTGCCACTAGGCCTCATAGGACACCTACTACATAAAGCCACTCTACTAAGAGACCATGAGACTTAGGAGCCTTACCTAATACACAGAAACAAACACAAGAAGTCAGTCGAAATGGGGAGATATAAAAACATGTCCCACATGAAAGAACAAAATAAAACTCCAGAAAAAGAACTAAACAAAATGGAGACAAACAATCTACCAGATGCAGAGTTCAAAATGCTGATTATAAGGATGCTTAGTAAACTTAAGAGAAGAGTAGATGAACTCAGTGAGAACTTTAACAAAGAGATAGAAAACATAAAGTGGAAATGGAAAACATAAAAGGAAACCAGTCAGAAATGAAGAATAAAATATCTGAGATGAAGAGTACATTAGAGGGAATCGATAGATAGGTTGAAGCAGAGGATAAAATCAACAATTTAAAGGATGGAGTAGCAGAGGACACTCAATCAGAACAGCAACAAGAAAAAAAAAAAATTCCCCCAAATGAAGATAGTTTAAAGAGCCTCTGGGACAACATCAAATGCAACAACATACACATCATATGGGTACCAGAAGGAGAAGAGAGCAAGATATTGAAACTACTTGAAAAAATAATAACAGAAAACTTTCCTAACCTGGCGAAGGAAACAAATATACAATTCCAGGAAGCACAGAGAGTCCCAAACAAGATGAACCCAAAGAGGCCCACACCAAGACCCATCGTAATTAAAATGCCAAAGATTATATACAAAGAATCTTAAAAGCAGCAAGAGAAAAGCAATTAGTTACCTTCAAGGCAGTTCTCATAAGACTGTCAGCTGATTTCTCAACAGAAACTTTGCAGGCCGGAAGACTTGGCACGAAATACTCAAAGTGATGAAAACCCAGGACTTACAACCAAAATTACTCTACCCAGTGAAGTTATCATTTAGAATCAAAAGACAGATGAAGAGCTTCCCAGACAAGAAAAAACTAAAGGAGTTCATTAACACCAAGCCAGTAATACAAGAATTGTTGGAGGGACTACTTTAAGAAGAAGAAAAAAATATGTATCAAAAATATGAATAAAGAATGGCAATAACTATGTATCTATCGATAAGTACTTCAAATGAAAAATAATTAAATGCTCCAATCAAAAGGTAGAGTTGACAAATGGATAAGAAAAAAAGACCCTTACGTAAACTTCCAATAAGAGATTCACTTCAGATTAAAAGACACAGATAGCAGGGACATAAATGAGGTGGAGAAAGGTATTTCATGATAGACTTAGAAGATACTGTGCTGAGTGGAGTAAGTCAGATAAAGATAATGCCATATGATTGCACGTACTTGTAGAATCTAAAAAACAGAAACAAACTCATAGATACAGAGAACATTTTGAGGTTTACCAGATGGGAGGGGCATTTAGGGGGGTTGGTGAAAAACAGGAAAAGGATTATAAAGTACAAAATGGTAGTTACAAATAGTCATGCAGATATGAAGTATAGCATAAGAAATATAGTCAAGAATATTATAATAACTGTGTACAGTGTCAAAGAGGTGCTAGGTTTATTGGAGTGATCACCTCATGAGTTACATAAGTGTATAATCACTATGTTATACAGCTGACACAAATATAATATTATATGCCAGTTATAACAGAAAAATAAAACAAAATTAAAAAAAAAAAAAAACTTTAGCTCTAGGGACTTATACCATCAGTTTGAAGACCATATACCCTATTTAGATAAAAATTGTCAGTGATTATAAACCCTGACAATGTTAAAACAGATTAGCCACTTTAATTATTTGAAAAAAATACCTAAAATTTGACCTGTTAATCTTACACAAAAATTAAAGATACAAATTATTTGTTTATCGTACTTCTTAAACTATTTGTTAATTACTATAGCCCTTATCCCACCTGCCTTTGTAAGTGTGCAAGGGTTTCCGAATTTATTTATTTAATCAATATTTTATGGAGTGTCTACCACGTATGAGTTATGTAGTTAGATTCTGTACAGCGTATGCTACATGGTAGAGGTGCTGAACAATAACAACAAAAAAAGAGCAAAAAGAGAAGAAAAGCTATACATTTTATGCTAAAGAGGCTACATTCTTCTGTTACCTTAAGCAGAGTACACCTTCTGAAACTTGATTTACAGGCAGGCCTACAGGCTCCAGGCCATGACTATATTCCAGTGCAGCTATGACTCAAGAAGGGCTAATTCAATAATTTTAACTAAAAGCTAAATTCTAATATATCTCATCTGTTACAATTTACTGTCAGTTTCATCAATACAATGCTAACAGAGCTAGTTTTTTTTTTTTTAATTTTATTGTTAGGGAACAATGGATCAAGAAATATTAAATATAAAATGGTCCTCATGCATAAAGGCATTGATATTAAAATTTTAAAAAGTGATAGCTGTAGGATTCAAGGCTTGTGGTCAGTTGGAAGAGAAGGGCTATGTGGAGAAGTAACAAAAAATACCACGAAATGGGTATAGTACTTGGAAAGCAGAAGAGCTTACTTAAAGGAGAGCTTTGGATGCCAAGATAGAGATAAGATTTGAACTTACTATCAAAAGACAATATCTCTAATTTGATTACATCAGAGATTCAAATTAGGTGTTTGCAACAATATGGGGACTAGCCTTAGTGGCAATGAAATAGACATGGAGAGCAAGATCAGAAATCAGGCCAAATTTCAAAGAAAGAATTACTATTCTTGGTAGGTGATTTAATGTGGTAAAAGAAAAGAAAAAAATCAACAAATTTCAAAGTGTTGTTTCCTGGGATCAAGAGGAAAATAATGTCAATGGCTGTATTGCGAGATTTGGGAAGAAGTGCGAGAGTTGGAAGAAGGATAAAGAAATATGTTTCAGTATGCTAATTTCAATATGCTAAATTCAATATGCTAACAAGGCCACTAGTATTCTTTTTATACAAAGGATAGCTAGGTGAAGATGAAAATTTAAGAAAATATCTATACATTTCATTGCCCTTAGGAGTTAATTAACTTAAAAAATAAGCACGATATATTTTTATCGAACTTTACAGAATCAAACTTAAAATATTTTTTAATTTAATTTTTAACCATTGTCAAACTGCAAATATGGCAAGTTCTGCCTATGTATCATACTCGTCTTTCAATATAAAGATTTATAGTTGTACAAATACTATTACACAGTTTCAGGTTCCTTTTGTAATGAGAAAAGAAGACATCTATGTAGAATCAAATCTGCTAGCATATTATTTACCTTGGCTTTGGGGCTGTATCTGAGTAAGGTTGAATTACATAGATATAGATTTAGGTAAAGATAGATATAGACATAGATATAGATATAGGTTTAGATAAAGATAAATAGATAGATGATAAATGATAGATGATAGATAGATAAATAGATGATAGATAGACAGATAGATAGACACATACACGCACGAACAAACACATTTTTTTTAAGTATTATATGTCTCCTTCCTGAACATCTGAATAGATGCTTCCTGAATAGATGCTAAAATCTATTTACACTTTAAATTTTGACCTCAGGCTAATGGAGACATTTATGTTAAGAAAAAAATCACAGTACAACGTAATTATAATCACCACTTTAGAAAATAATCAATATTATACTATATAAATCAAATGAACACAAACAGCTCTATTTCAGGTATTTTGACTTTATCGATACATCAAAAAAGTAATATCTTTGACTTTAGTATTTTTTTTTTTTTGAATATTCAGGTAACAAAATGAAATCTTCCTCTCAAAAGCTCTTTTCAGAGTAAGGCCTTTTAATTGTTTCTTGAAAGCTCATCTATTTTGAAAAAATAATAATGTACTTTATGACATCCAAAGTGGTAATAGTGTTTGTAGAACTCAATTGTTTGCAGATACCTTCTCAATTTGCAAACAAACTGCATTCCCGGTATTCAATTATTTTGGTCATTAATAAAACTACGTGCAATAATAGCCCACATAGAGTTCATTTACTTAAAATGAACTCAAAACAACACAGTGTTTGTCCCTATCCCTTGTGTCAGTATACTTACATTTTTTATATTACTGGTGTTATTTAAAATCTGCGAATCTGTCACCTTTGAACTAAAATAATAAAATGCATTAAATCCACACTAACTAAAAGAAAAAAAAATGCTACCCTGTGATGTGCATGTTTTCTTTGTAATGTATCCATTTAAATGCAGATGACCCAAAACAGTCTTCTCCTAGATGGGTCATATATGTGATAATGATGGAATGATTAAGACATTTCAATTTTTGCTTCATTGGGTTAAGATGTTGGCTTAAAATCTATTATCTTTGTCTTTCATATTTCATTTACATTAAAATTAATTGTTGCAAAAGATTTTATCTTACAATTTAATAGAAAAAATAAGAAAATGAGTATCAGTTTAGTAGTTGTGGATACAACTCTAACAATTGATAAAGATGTAATCATAAATCCTCTACTGCCCCTAGATATATACAAGTTAATTAAACTGCAATATGAGAGTAACTAGAAAGTCTAACTCTATACTTTGATAATGAGGATTTGTCATTGGGATTAGCTTTTAATGCAATGTTGAAAAAGCAACAATGGTGTCTGAAGACTAAAGCACACACTATTCTGATATTCTTCCTTTTTCAAAATGCCATACTTTTTGGAAGTAAATAATGATCTATAGTTTCTTAGTTCATAACTTTTTTCGTATTATTTTTCTAAAAGTAACAACTGAGCTTGTTAAATGGTGAATATATTCATCTATATTGATTGAAAACTGTCACCACAGGTAAATCAATATGCCATTTTATTAGACAAGTTAGGAATCTGATGTCAACAAAGAGCTGCTTCTGGGTGAAGTCTTCATCATTCAAAAATAATATGTATATGTGATGGAGTTCAGGATACGCTATCCCAAAATATGACACTTTGACATATTAAATATCTTAAACTGAAGGAGTTTGAAAAAAATGGTACAAGCAGGAAGGTTGCTTTGAAGTTACTCTCTTATTTTTTTTCTCTGAAACAGGTCATAAATCTTCCCTGACAGACCCTCTCCTTGTACCAGGAGGAATAAAGACGTTGTTACAACCAGACATGGAGAATTTGGGACTGAGAAATCTATACAAACAAATTTTGTTAAATAAACCTTTATCTTAATTTCTTCTTTGCCATTTGCTACCCCTAGAACAAACCTCTTGGTCTTGTCAACTCTTCACAAATGTATTGTTTCTTTGTCCAAAGGTATAAAAGCTTCCTGCTCTGTTCACTTTTTTAGGTCTTCATTTTCTTGTGAAGGCTCCCATGTACATGTAAAAATTCAATAAATATTTTATCCTTTGTTGTTGTTGTTGTTAATCTGTCTTTGTCAGTCTAATTTTCAGAGCCAGCCAGAGGCCCTAAGGGAGTCAAGGGTGTTTCTTTCCTCCCTTATATATGTCTATTAAGAAAAAGAAAATCACCTTTCAAGAAAGTGTTTAATAAAAAAAAAATAGGATTCAGAATAAATGTTAATCATTTTGATCACCTTTCTTCATCTCTGTAATATCTCTTTTAGTAATATCTGTGGTTGATATTAATGATCATGGTTTTGTGTGGTTCTTGTAACTTTGATCTCTATAATGAGTCAAATAAATCCATCAGAGAGAGGGTCGGCCTTTTACCATGGTAGATAACCTTTCTATGCCACTATTTGCATATGTATTTTAATATCACAAAAGCAAAAGTAGTTGGTAATAGTTTATGTTCAATTCTATATTCTGGTACAACAGGTATAAAAGTAAAAACGTGCATTTCAAAATTTTAGGGATAGCATGAGGGAGGTTTTTTGTTGTTTTGTTTTTGTTTTTGTTTTTTTGTTTTTTGTTTTTTATATGATGGTACCATTCAGTATCCTGATTTTGATGATGACTAGACAAATCTATGCATGTATTAAAATTCATAGAACTGTATGTTAATAAAAAGTCAGTTTTAATATGTGATAACCTAAAAATAAGATAAATTTCTTTCTGAAAATCTATTTCAAGACCTTTTTTTTATTTTAGAAGAATATATATTAAAACAACTTTACTCAAATTTGTAGAGAATTCAGATTAATTTAATATTTGAATTATAAATCAAAATTAATTTTAGATTGTAATAAAGAATAAAAAGGCATTTGAGCAAAAATGAGCTGTAGCTCAGGAGACAAAAAATTCAGGCAGCAGGGGAGGCTACCTTTTATAGTAAAAATTTCCCACCCAGGTTCTCAATTAGGTCCGTTTTAGGTAAATGAGGTATCTAAATAGTGTAGTTCTGATTGGACAAAGCAGGTCTCAGTCAACTGGTAGAAAGATGAAACCAGGATTTTTTTTTTTTTTTTTGCCGTGGTTGACTCAGACAGCATAAACAAGCAGGGCATAGTGTGGGAAACCAAGAGTTAGTCTTAGATTCTTCCCAGTATACAGAGTACATCAGAAGCCACTATTAGTAAATGGTCGCTAGGCTCTTATTTTTTTTTTTGTAAATTTAGGCCCTCAGTTGACCATAGGGAGTCCATCTCAGCAGATAAATTCTTTCTTGGGGTTCACATCAAATTAATCTTTCTTCTTGGGGTCCGCAGGATACACTCATGAATAGCTAGAAAATGCATCTACATTTTCCACTGGTCTTAACATGTCCTATAAAAACTTGCTTAATTTTGCTTTTGGTAATTTATTCTCTCAGGGAATTTCTCCATTAATCTTTTTCTAAAGAGCAAAGCAAATAGGATAAATGGTAATTTTTTTAATTGTCTTCATCCCTGTTATTTTATTATATAATATAGCATAATTATATGTGTGTACATATAGATATATGATGATAGATGATAGATAGACAGATAGATAGATAAATAGATAGATAGATAGATAGATAGATAGATAGATAGATAGATAGATAGATAGATGATAGATGATAATTAGGTGTGTGTGTGTGTGTGTGTATTGACAAAGTCCTTAACCAAATGTTAGTCAGGCTCTTATGAAATCTTTTCTCAACTGACTCCTGACTTTTGAGCTTCTGTGTTTATCTCTACATTGTTCAATTTGACCAAGAATCTCACTATGTCAGTTTAGCCAGAATTCTCCTACCCTTGATATCTGATCTGCTTTCTCATCTTCCATTATTCCCCAGGTGATGTCTAATCAGCCTGGCCTGCCTTCAGCAAGAATACTATTAGGTTAGTTTAGCTAGAATCCTCTCTTACTCCTAATGTTTTCTTTTAGTTGTTTCTCCCTCTGACTTCTACGCTGGTCCCTGGTTATAAGTTTCCACTTTCCCTTTTTAAACTCAGAGTCGAGCCCAATTGCTCTCTTCTACTCCAAACCCCATTATAGTAGTCCCTACATCTACTGTGATAGCTCCCCTTGAATAAAGTCTACCTTACCACTCCTAACAAGTGTCATGTATAACTTTCTTTAACAACATGCATGATATAATAATGTCATAATATCAAAAACATTCAGACAATAGAAATAAAGCATAAGATTATTTGAAAGAGACATAAAAGAATTAGGATTTACCTCAAAACACCAAAGGATTAATTTAAAAATGTATTTTAATATATAAACACCTAGTTGGTTGATTGATTATAATCAAATGCATAAAAATATTCCTAACTTTACTATATATTAAAAATTATCAGTAGACATTTATAAGGGAAATATCACAGCATTAGAAGTAAGATTTATAATACAACTAGGTATTATATTTTTAAAAAGTATCTAAAACCTAGAAGAAAAATACTCAAATTAATTTGTAGTTTGAGAAAATAAATACATTTTAGATATTTATAAAATGTTAACTATGTAAAGATACACCATATTCATTAATTTAGAATTAATAAAATCATTGTAACATGATAAAAACACAATTTCAACAAACTTAAGCAACAAGGGTGTTTAAAAACAAATAGGTCCCAAAAAGAGTCACTTTTATAAGCTCCACCAAGTCTTAATTCCTTTCCCAGCAATATAATTTTAAATCAGTCTGAAATTTTCTGATCAATACTAGTGAGGTAAATTGCCTGGTAAAACCCCCTGTAGTCCCCTAAGAGAAGGTAACCTTGACTGAAATAATCCATTCTTTTAACTTCTTGTTCCATGCTCTTCCTGCCTATAAAAACTTTCCTTCCATTTTGCACAACTTCTTGGAGTATCTTTCTATTTTACTAGATGGGATGCTGCCTGATTTATAAATTGTTAAATAAAGTCAACTAGATTTTTAAATTTATTAAGTTGAATTTTTAACAGATTTGGTGGCAGTAGTGAGACCAAAGGAGACTTCTAGTGGTTTTAGAACAATAAACACAGGTGTGGTATCTGGAAACCCTTTTGAATTCTCTTTCAGATCCTTTTTGATGGCTGTTGGTAAGTTTCTCTTAGTCCTAAACTCTGTCCTTTGTGTCAAGCTCCCAATATAATTGGCATTCCAGATCAAATTCTCCATTAGTATGGAACTAGTCCACAGTCTTCATTCTTTGGGGTTTGCTGGTTCAGTCCTTTCCCCAGTCCCCAGATTCTAGATTGGAAATCGCTGGTGGTCACCAGCCAAAGTTGGACTGAGTTTGACTTAAAAACTGGACTGCGACTGGAATTGGACTGGATCCAGTGAGAGAGCTCAAGTCAAAAATATCATAAATATTGATGAGCACAGGCCAAACATTAAAAGGTTGCTAGACCGTTTGCCACCTCAAGAAAATTCTTATAATAAGCTCTCTTAGATATTCATTAGTCTCCAGAATATACAAAGACCTAGCTAAAGAATGTAATCCTTTGTAACTAAAGAGTTGAGTGTCCATCTTCCAGCAAACCTGCTTATTTTATGTTTGAGAATCATAGTCTCAGAAACTGCAGATATTTTCAATTATCGTTTAAATACAATATTATATTAGTTTTAGGAGTACAGCATAGTGGTCAGGAATTTATATAACTTACAAAGTGATCACCCTGCTAAATCTAGTACCTCTCTAACAACATATATAGTTATTACAATATTGTTGACTATATTCCTGATGCTATACTTTACATCCCCATGACTTTTGTAACTATCAATTTTGTAACTTCTTAAAATCTTCCCCTCTCTTACCTACTCCCCAACCCCTGTCCCATCTGTCAAACTTCAAAGTGTTCTCTGTATCTATGAGTTTGTTTCTGTTTTGTTTATTATGTTACTTAGATTCCACGTGTAAGTGAAATATGGCATTTGTCTTTCTCTGTCTGATTTACCTCACTCAGCACAAAACTCTATAGGTTCATGATGTTGTTGCAGATGGCAAGGATTTATTATTTTATTTATTTGTTTATTTGTTCATTTATTCATTCATTCATTTATTTATTTTTATGGCTAGATAATATTCCACTGTATGTATGTTCTACCTCTTCTTTATCCATTCACCCAGTGATGGACTCCCAAGTTGCCTCCATATCTTGGCTACTGTAAATAATGTTGAAATGAACATATAGATGCACATGTCCTTTCAAAGTAGTATTTTGGGTTCCTTCAGATAAATACCAAGAAGTGGGTTTCTGGGTCCTTCTTTGTCTCTTGTTATAACCTCTGTTTTAAAGTCTATTTTGTTTGGTATAAGTATTGCTCCCCTAGATTTTTTTTTAATTTCTATTTTTATGAAATACTTTTTCCCATTCCTTTTCTTTCAGTCATTGTGTGTCTTTCTATCTGAAGTGAGTTTCTTATAGGCAGCATATGTAAAGGTCTTCTTTTCTTATCCATTCGGCCACCCTAACGTTTGATTGGAGCATTTAATCCTTTTCCATTTGAAGTAATTGTTGGTGAATGTGTAGTTACTGCCACTTTATTTTTCACATTTTTGATACATATATATTTTTCTTCTTCTTAAAGAAGCCCCTTTAACATTTCTTAAAATACTGGTTTGGTGGTAATGAATTCCTTTAGCTTTTTCTTGTTTGAGAAGTTCTTTATTTGTCCTTTGATTCTAATGATAGCTTTGCTGGGTAGAGTAATCTTGATTGTAGGTCCTTACTTTTCATCACTTTGAGTATTTTGTGCCAAGTTCTTCTGGCCTGCAAAGTTTCTGTTGAGAGATCAGTTGACAGTCTTATAAAAGTTCCCTTGTAGATAGCTAATTGCTTTTCTCTTGCTGCTTTTAAGAGTCTCTCTTTGTATTTAAACTTTGGCATTTTAATTATGATGGGTCTTGATGTAGGCCTCTTTGGGTTCATTTTTTGTTGGGACTTTCTGAGCTTCTTGGGCTTTTATGTCTATTTCCCTCAACAGTTTAGGGACATTTTCCATCATTATTTTTTCAAATAGATTTTCAATATCTTGCTTTTTCTCTTCTTCTGATAACCCTATGACGTGAAGTTGTTACGCTTGATGTTGTCCCAGAAACCCCTTAAACTATCCTCATTTTTTTTGGATTCTTTTTTGTTGTTGTTGTTCCTGTTCTGATTGGGTGTTTTCTGCTACCTTATCTTCTAGATCACTGATTCGATCCTCTGCTTCATCTAATTTACTGTTGATTCCCTCTAATGCAGAGGTGCCCAACCTTTTTGGCACTATGGACTGGTGCTCCTATGAGAATCTAATACCTGATGATTTGAGGTGGAGCTGAGGTGGTGATGCTAGCACTGGGGAGCAGCCGCAAATACAGATGGAGCTTTGCTCACTTGTACACTGTTCACCTCCTGCTGTGCAGCCCTGGTTCTTAACAGGCCACAGGGATTGGGGATGCCTGCTCTAATATATTCTTCATTTCAGTTATTCTATTCTTCATTTCTGACTGGTTCCCTTTTATGTTTTCCATCTCCATTTTATTTTTTCTATCTCTTTGTTAAAGTTCTCACTGAGTTCATCTACTCTTCCCCTAAGCTTATTGAGCATCCTAATAACCAGTTTTTGAACTCTGCATCTGGTAGATTGCTTGCCTGAATTTTATTTAGTTCTTTTTCAGGAGCTTTGTTTTATTCTTTCATGTGGGACATGTTTTTATGTCTCCCCATTTTGGCTGCCTATTTGTGTTTGTTTCTATGTTTTTAGGTAGGGGTCCTAAGTTACTCGGTCTTAGTAGAGTGGCTTTATGTAGTAGGTATCCTATGGGGCCTAGTGGCACAGTCTTCCCTGGTCACTTGAGCCATGTTCAAGGTATGTCTCTTGTGTGGGTTGTGTGTGCCCTCATGTTGTAGTTGAGCCTTGTTTGCTCTTTGTTTGTTCAGAGGCATTGACCCTTGGGCTGATTGGTTGTAAGGACTGGCTGATGAGGGGCAGACCCCAGGGAGCAAAATTCACTTTAGCAGGGCTCTGGTGCCTGTCCAGTCTGCCTTTTTGGTGCGTTCTCCTCAGATGCAACTCAAGGTGGTTCTCTGTCTTTGGTTAAAGCCAGCCGCAAGGTTTGCTGGCCCAAGGGCCTACTAGGAGGGGCCCAGCTGCAGCCCAGGATTAGCTGCAGCCTGTACACTGCCCAGGGACACCTGGCAAAAGTCACCAAACAATTGCAGATAATCACCACTCATGCTGGGCTTAGAAGTACCTCGAGAGGCCAAGCCAGGAACCAAAGTGACTACTGCTAATGTCAGGCTTGGGGTTGCTCAGCAAGAGGTATGGGGCACACCAAGGCCAGATGCTGCTTCTTTAGGTTTTGTGAACCTTTGAGATTTTAGGAAAGTCTGCAGCATGAGCCAAGACAGGGCATTTGTATGGAAAAGCCACTAGAGGCAACTTGTGTAAGCCACAAGTTGTGTGTGGGAGAAGTTCTCGGAATCACCAGGGCAGGTGGCCAGTGTTAGCCAGGCTGATGGAGCTCAGATTTAGTAGCTGCCTGCATCAGCACACTGGGAGGGGTGAAGGATCAACAAAGGAATAATGTCCTCTTTCAGAACTTTTGTCTGAAGAAAGCTGGCCCTGCAGCCCTTGCCCTGAAGCCAGATAACTCAGTTTCTCCCTGTATTTCCCTGGTGCCTTTTGAGCTGCTGCCCCAGAGCTGGAGCTCAGAGCGAGTGAGTTTGTCACCAAATAAGTTCATGCATGGGCCCTTTAAGAGGAAAGTCTGTGACTCTTGCAGCCTTTTGTCTCACTCAGCCACAATCTCCACTGGTTTTCACAGACAGAGATTGTGGGGACTTCTCTTCCTGGCACTGGAACCCTGGGCTGGGGATCTCAATGTGGGGCCGGGACCCCTCACTCCTCAGGGGGTACCTCTGCAGCTAAGATGTCCCTCCTGATTCTTAACTGTCACACGCAGTTCTGGGACTAGCCTGTTCTGTGTCTCTGCCCCTCCTACTCATCTCAAGGTGGCCTATTCTGTATGTACCCAGTTGTAGGACTTCTGTTCAATGAGACCTCAGATGACTCCCAATGATGGTTGTTCTGTAGTTTAATTATAATTTTGATGTGGTCATGTGAGGAGCACATCTAACTACAACGTCATTTGACCGGATGTCCAGAAGCTACAGATATTCATCAAATTGGCAAAATTTTATGAAAAGTAACCTAGAATTACAATGGCCATTATGGGGAACATTATGATAAGAGAAGATCATTTAAGAACTGCACTTTAAAGCAAGTGTTCCCAAATCAATCAAACAGTATGAGATACCTACTTTATTTATTTTATTTTTATTTTACTTTTTTACTATTAGATAAACCTTTTTTTAACATTTTTAATTAAGTTTATTGGGGTAACATCGGTTAATACAATTATATAATTTTCAGTTGTACATTATCATTTGACATCTGTATATTCTATAGTGTGTTTATAACACAAAGTCTAGTTTCCTTCAGCTACCATATATTTGATCCCCTTTACCCACTTCACCTTCCCCTTAAACCCTATATTTGGTTGTAAGGACTGGCTGATGAGGGACGGACCTCCTTTACCCTGTCTACCTCTCCCCTCCTCGCCCACCCCACTAGTAAACACTAGTCTATAGTCTTCTGGTAACCACTAGCCTAGAGTCCATGTCTATGAGTCTCTATTTGTTCATCCTGCTCATTTGTTGCTTTTAAGTTTATATCCCACATATAAGTGATATCATGTGATTTCTAACTTTTTCAGTCTGGCTTATTTCGGTTAGCATGATTATCTTGAGGTCCATCCATGTTGTGACAAATGGCAGTATTTCATCTCTTCTTATGCTGAGTAATATTCCACTGTATATATGTACCAAAGATTCTTTATCCAATCATCTATCATAGGACACTTCGTTGCTTCCATTTCCTGGCCACTGTGAATAATGCTGCTATGAACATCAATGTGCAAATATCTTTTTGGATATGAGTTTTCCAGCCTTTGGGGTAAATACCTAGTAGAGGTATTGCTGGGTCATATGGTAGATCAATTCTTAGTTTTTTGAGGAACCTCCATACTGTTTTCCATAGTGGCTGTACCAATTTGAAGTGTACGAAGGTTCCCTTTTCTCTGCATCCTCTCTAACATTTGTTTTTGCTTGTTCTATTGATTATATCTATTCTAACAGATGTGAGATGGTATCTCATTGTGGTTTTGATTTGCGTTTTCCTAAGATGCTAGTGATGTTGAGAATCTGTTCATGTATTTGTTGGCCATTTGTATGTCCTTTAGGGAGAAGTGTCTGTTCAGGTTCTCTGCCCATTTTTTGAATGGATCATTTATTTTTTTGTTGTTGTTATTGAGTTGTATGAGTTCTTTGTATATTTTGGATATTAGGCCCTTATCTAAAGTGTTGCTTGCAAATATATTTTCCAATTTAGATGGTTGTCTCTTTACCTTGTTGACAATTTCTTTTGCTCAGCAGAAGCTTTTGAGTTTGATATAGTCCCATTCATTTATTTTAGCTCTTACTTCCCTTGCTTTGAGGTCAAATTCTTCAAATCCTCTTTAAATACAATGTCCTTCAATTTAGTTCCTATGTTTTCTTCTAGGCATTTTATTGTTTCAGGTCCTATATTAAGGTCTTTGATTAATTTTGAAGTAATTTTGGTGTGTGGTGACAGACAAAAGTTTAGTTACATTTTTTGCAGGTGGCTTTCCAGTTTTCCCAGCACCATTTATTGAAGAGGCATTTCTTTCTCCACTGTACGTTTTGGGCTTCTTTGTCGAAAATTATTTGCCATCTAAATATGAGTTTACTTCTGGACTCTCAATTTTGTTCCACTGGTCCACGTGTCTGTTTTTCTGCCAATATCATGGCGTTTTGAATACAATCGCTTTGTAGTATAATTTGAAGTCGGGAAGAGTAATGCCTTCAACCTCGTTCTTTTTTCTCAGCATGGCTTTGGCAATTTGGGGTCTTTTGTACTTCTATACAAATCCGAAGATATTTTGTTCTATTTCTTTAAAAATGCCAATGAGATTTTGATGGGGATTGCATTAAATCTGTATAATGCTTTAGGTAACATGGTCATTTTAACTATGTTGACACTTCTGATCCAAGAATACGGAATATCTTCCCATTTCTTTGTAACTTCTTCGATTTTTTTTAATAGGCTCTTATAGTTTTCATAACATAGGTCCTTCACTTGTTTTGTTGAATTTATTTCAAGGTATTTTATTCTTTTTGTGGCAATTGCAAAAGGAATTATTTTTTCTACTTTTTCTGACACTTCATAATTAGAGTATAAGAATGCTATGGAGTTTTGAAGGTTGATTTTGTATCCAGATACTTTATTGTATTTGCTTATTGTTTCTAGTAGTGTTCTTGTGGAGTCTTTAGGATTTTCTATATAGAGAATCATGTAATCCACAAATAATGACAGTTTGACTTCTTTGTTTCTTATTTGGAAGCCTTTTATATCTTTCTCTTGTCTGAGGGCACTCGCTAAGACCTCCACTGTTATATTGAACAACAGTGGCAATAGTGGACAGCTTTGCATTGTTCCTGACCATAGAGGGAAGGTTTTTAGTTTTATACTATTAAGTATAATGTTGGCTGAGGGTTTGTCATATATGGCCTTTATTATGTTAAGGTTCTTTCCTTCTACACTGATTTTTTTAAGTGTTTTGACCACAAATGGATTCTGTATCTTGTCGAAGGCTTTTTTTTTGCATCTATTGATATGATCATATAATTCTTATTTTTTAATTTGTTTATGTGGTGTATCACATTAATTGATTTGCATATGTTGAACCATCCCTGTGCCTTTGGGATGAAGCCCACTTGATTGTGGTGTGTAATCTTTTTAATATGTTGCTATATTCGGTTTGCTTGTATCTTATTTAGGATTTTTGCATCTGTGTTCATGAAAGATCTGGGTCTGTAGTTTTCTTTTTTTGTGTTATCTTTACCAGGTTTTGGTATCAGAGTAATATTGGCCTCATAAAATGAGTTGGGAAGTAGTGCCTCCTCTTCGATTTTTTTGAAAGAGTTTGAGGAGAATAGGTATTAAATCTTCTTTGAATGTTTGGTAGAATTCAATGGCGAAGCCATCTGGTCCTGGACTTTTTCTTTTTGGTAGGTTTTTGATGATTGTTTCAATTTCTACACTGCTGATTGGTCTATTTAGATTTTAAAGTTCTTCTTGATTCAGTCTAGGAAGATTGTATTTTTCTAAGTACTGGTCCATTTCTTCTAGAGTATTAAATTTGGTGTTATATACTTTTTCATATTATTCTTGCATGATCCTTTGTATTTCTGTAATATCAGTCGTAATTTCCCTGTTTCATCCTTGATTTTGTTTATTTGTGTCCTTTCTATTTTTTCTTTAGTGATTCTAGCCAGGGGTTTGTCAATTTTATTAACCTTCTTGAAGAATCAGCTCTTTGTTGCATTTATTTTTTTCTATTGTGTTTTTGTTTTCAATGTCATTTATTTCTGCTCTTATTTTGATTATTTCTTTCCTTCTGCTCACTTTAAGCTTCATTTGTTCTTTTTTTTTCTAGTTTTCGTTTTAAGATGAAGGGTTAGGTTGTTCATTTGGGCTCATTCTCATTTTTGGAGACAGGCCTATAATGATATGAACTTTCCTCATATGACGGATTTTGTGTGTCCCAAAAGTTTTGATATGTTTTACTATCATCATCATTCGTTTCTCTGTATCTCTTGATCTTTCT
>NW_006430732.1:1454109-1480639 GCF_000325575.1 Pteropus alecto
AGAAGTGCTATTTGGTTCTTTTTGAAGGTTTTTATCTCCTTGCTCTGCTCATCTAGGTGTTTTTTCAGTTCCTGAAATCGTTGATATGATTCGTTTCGGAATTCACTGAGTTTGTTCAGGTATACCATCCTGAATTCTCTGTCATTTAAATTGCATATTTCTATGTCTGTAAGCGTATTTTCTGGAGATTTTTCTCTTTCTGAGATGCCTTGTCACCTTGTTTGCTCATAGTGTTTAATAACTATTTTTTTTGCCTGTGCATTAATGGAAGTGTATTCTGCTGTTTTTCCAGAAAGATTTATTATAAAGAGGTCTCTCTTTAACCTGTTGCAAAGAAGGCCCTTGTCTTTTGTTTTCCAGTAGGTGGCGTCTAAGCCTCTTTGATCCCTAGTTTATATATAAAGTTTTAATAACGCTTTTTAAATATTCTTGTAGATATTTAATCACACTTGCTACCCTCAGTTTTAGTCCCTGTCAGTGTCAACGACAGTCTCAGCAGCATTTGCTCAGATTCCCCTGGGGCTTCACTATGCTTGGTATTGGATGGTATGGAGGGAGGGGCCCTTTGGGTTGGGAGTTGGGGGCTGAAGCTCAGTCTCAGTTTTGCAACTGCGGTTGGCAAAAATCAGCTGTTGTTCCTTTGCAGTCCTGTCCTGCTTCTCTGCTTTCTGCCTTGATGACTGGACCCTGCATCCAACCAGCCACAGGGAGCTCACAGTCATCCCAGGCAGGAATGTTCAGGGAATTCGCCACAGGAATTCATCGCTCCTTCTCCCCTCCCCATCCCCCTGCAGGAAACTCTGGCAGCTGTGAGAAGCAGCTTCTTTATTACTCCCAGTCCACTGCCTGACAGCTGGGGTTCTGACCTGTGGTAGCTCTTATGCGCAGATTCCACACTCATACGTGCTGGTGTGCAATTTGGGTGATTTTTGTTGAGTTTTAGATGTTCAGCTTATTGTTGTTTCAAGGGGGTAGATCTGAGGACGTCTCTCGCACTGCCATATTTCCAAAGATCCTCCGAGATACTTTAATTATAATGCAAAAGCTTCCAAACAGCTTCCAAATTCTAAAATAGCTTAATTGAAAGATTAATTGCAAAAGGCTTATTAAAAATTAAAGATATAAGAGGTACTGAAAACAAAAGCCTATTAAGACTAATGTAACTCCTATTATTGCCCTCTATCCTCCTTTATTTTAGTACTTATTTTAGTAATTCTCCATTTAAATTGTCTTTTCACTCTGAAGAGACTATTAAATAGTTACTCGTTAAAATAATACACCTGAGGCTATAGGTGATCATTACTAGATATTTTTCACTCTGTTCAAAGGCCAAACTAAGGACCATATTTAAAGAATTACTTAAACCCAGGAAAAAATCCTCATTTCTAAAAAATAAATGGATTAATTCTTAAGCATAGTTGAGAGAGGGAAATAAAATTTCATATTGTATAATATCTTTTGTATTCTTTTTGAAGTTACTTCTTAAATACATGGGATTTTTTAATACTGCCAGAAATATTTACTGTTTGTCCTGCTTGTGTGTATGAAAAAAGGGATTCTATGGAAAGTAATCTTACAGGGTGATCTGATCATATTCTTAATTGAGAAGATCATGGTGGGTAGTCATACCCCAGGCATATAACTTTCTAGTAAATGGTTTATCTTCACATTAAGCAAGACTTGTTCATTGTTTCTGTGCATCTAGGTTAACACACCTTTGAAATAAGCCATGAACACTCCTCGAGAGAGTACATAATTTTAATCAACTTGTAATTCAATCCCCTACTTGTTTTCTTCCACCACCATGTAAACTTCCTTAGTTCCGCCCTTAATTTCAAAAGAGCATAAAACAAGCCACAAAACTATTATATTCTAGAGCATTTGAGATCTTGCTCTTCAGCATATGTCATCTGTTTGGCACAAATACATTTTTATAAAAATTCTCTATAGGTTTAGGCTGGAACCTAAAAAGATATCTGAAATTATTTAATAACTTTATGATCAGAAATTTGGTGAAATTGCAAGCTGATATTCAAAACCTGCTAAGATTTTTATTTTTCAAAGGACTTCTCCCCTAAGCTAAATGTATAAGTGAGGAAAGAAAACATTCCAACATAGGTGGAAGGATGTGTCATTCTTTTTATATAATTTAGGTGGCAATTCAATTCCT
Organism: Pteropus alecto; assembly: GCF_000325575.1. NCBI lineage: Eukaryota > Metazoa > Chordata > Mammalia > Chiroptera > Pteropodidae > Pteropus > Pteropus alecto. The sequence continues at coordinate 1,456,280 of NW_006430732.1, forward strand.
TGAGAAGTAAAAATCAGTTGTTCTTCTTTTATAAATCTAGCCTTTATAAGACCAGAGGTGTGGCTCCAAAAACTATTCTAAGTCTACCAATTATCCTTACCATTCTCAAGACCTCCTCTATTTATCTCAAAAGGTTTGTAATTATTGTAAAAATTCTAGCCTTAAGGAACAAAGGTCCTTTTTGGAGGAACTTGCATATTTGCTCTATGCTTTTGAAAGAAGTGTTAACTCTTATCTAGGTCATCTCTTTAAAATACAAACTTCAGGGAGGTAATTCTTATCAAAAAAAATAAATAAATAAAAGGAGGAAAAGTCATTTGAATAGATTCAACTTTCAATGAGTTTTGCATTATCATTCTTATGGTTAAATTTTTAGAATCAAAACTATGAGGTCTTTGTGTGTGTCTGTATGTTTGTGTGTATGTGTGTATGTTTGTTGTAGATGTGTATTTTCTATCTTGAGATGGTATTGCTAAATTTAATTTTTAAAGGAACAAAATTATGAATTGGTTTGGAAAGCATATTTGGCTCTCTGGTTAGTTCTGAGTTGGAAGCCGGTAACAAAATATTAGGAACCTGACAGTCATTGATCAACTCCTATTTGTTCTGGACTGATTGCTACAGATGTTATGGTTTGGTTTCCTAGGCTGGTTCCTACAGAGGGTGTGGGTCAGAATTCTGTTTTCACATATGGTTAGATATTGCCTGTTTATCTTTTTAGCCTCTCAGCAGTATGAGTTATTGCCTCAGGATTTCTGCATTGAGAGAGCAACTTTTGATTGTACCAAGGAAATGGCAGAGAAGAGAGAAGAGGAAAATTCAATGGTATTTTCTACAATTTAATGATTTTTAAACTTTAGCATAAATCAGAGGTATCTGGCGTGCTTGTTAAAACAGTTGCCTAGGTGATGCAGGACATGACAAATTCTTGAGTGAGGGAGGAGGGAACTCTAATAGGACATGTCTCCAGGTCTTTTAATAATGTGGGTTTTCTAATCATAAAAAAAGTGAAACAAATAATAAAGGACATTTTTATAAATTTAAGTAATTAAAATTTATATTCTATAAGTCACTGTTAACTAAAAGCCAAAGAAAGAAATTAAATAAATTAAATAAGATTTTAATATTATATATCTCTATTAGCCATTTGTATAATAAAATTTTCTGTTCACTTATTAATTTACCTACTCAAAAATATTTATTGAGCACTTACTATGCACTAATCGTTCTAAAAGTTGAGAATGTAGTAGTGAACAAAACAGATAAAAGATATCTGCTCAAAATATATTAAGAGAACACAGAAAATAAACAAATATATATGTATTATATATGTGAATTGATAAGTATTATTAAAAATAAAACGTGGAAGGGCAGTAAGTAGTGCTGTAAGGGAGAAGAGGAAATTGTAATATTTAAAATTGGTCAGAGAAGTCCATATTTAATAAGTGGCATATTGAACAAATTTCTGAAGGAAGATAATTTTTTCATGTCTATCTCTTTCACTATTAGTATAATCCTACTTTATGAAAACTATCAGTATATTAAGAATATTAACTATTCTGCACATAATTATTTGTAATTATTTACTATTATTTACAATAAAATATTTGTTTATTAAAATACTTTATTGACTATTTTATCACACAAAAAAATGCTCAAAATATAATGTTATTAGGAAAAATTATCCCGATTTTGGAGAGAAATAAAAATGGGTGACATGTTCTTTCAATATCAATCGGGGGCACAGACTCACACAAATATTTAGAGAATAAACTTTGTTCACCTGTAACAATTTATTATAGGCTTATGAAATTGCAGTCTTGTAAAGATGCAAATTAATTCTGCTTGGGAGGAAAAGATAACACCAAATATTTTATATCATATCCTAACATTCCTAATGCCATAACTTAACATTCTTCTATAAAATTGCCTAAAAGCACCTAGCTCTTCAACTGTTCTTTAAACAAGTTTTAACATCTTACTGGTTCTCTTGTTAATTAATCAAAATAATTTTTGACGTATTTTTAATTTATATTTTTATGAGAGCCGTGATTTTACATTTTGAAAATTAAGCATTAGCAATGTATATGAACACACAACATCATAAAACTTTCTAAAGTTACTTTCACTCCTCAATCACATAACAGATTTCCTGAGTAATCTTTTTGAGGCTTTTATGTATTTCAATCTCACCCAATATACAGTGCTTTGTTCACTACGATTATTACAGAAATTAATGCTTAGAGAAATCACTAATTATACATTTTAAACCTTCTTTCAGATATTCATATTTTATTACTTTTAAAATAATTGTACTATTTAATTCTATGAACAGTTTCATAGTATATGTACAAATGAATTCCATTAATAGATGAAAAGATATTTATATAAAATACATTCTTATATTTAAACTTATCTGATTATCACAGCAATGGCATGAAATAGGTTGTATATATCAAATTAGCTTTATTTTGAAGGGTCAAATATATGGCAATGGAAGGAAATTTAACTTTGGGTGGTGAACACACAATGCAATATACATAAGATATATTGTTGAATTGTACAATTAAAACTTATATAATTTTATTAATCAATGCCATTCTAATACATTCCATTTAAAAAGACATCAATAAATATTAGCTTTATTCTATAAATTTTGTAAATTTATAAATTAAAACAAATGAAAGATGAAGAGATTAATGACTTGGCCAATGTCACATATCTATAAAGATGTAGAGCTTGACATTTGCCCAGAAATATCGATTATTCACTATTTGCAGATGTTATGATTATCTATGTAGAAAACTCTAAAGGCTCCACAAGAACACTACTCGAAACAATAAGCAAATACAAAAAAGTTTCAGGATACAAAATCAATGTTCAAAAATGCATAGCATTCCTATATTCTAATAATGAAGTGTCAGAAAAAAAATGAAAACAAAAACCAATTCATTTTGCAATTGCAATAAAAAGAATAAAATACCTAGGAATAAAACTAATGCAACATGTGAAAGACCTATATAATGAAAACTATAAGATCCTATTAATAGAAATTGAAGAAGATACAAAGAAATGGAAAGATATTCAGTGTTCTTGGATTGGAAGAATCAGCATACTTAAAATTACCTAAAGCATTATACAGATTTAATGCAATCCTCATCAAAATCTCATCAGCATTTTTTAAGGAAATAGAGCAAAAAATCATCAGATTTTTTGGAAGCACAAAAGACCCCGAATTACCAAAGCCATCCTGAGAAAAAAAGAATGAAGCAGAGGCATCACTCTACCCAACTTCAAATTATACTACAAAGTGAGAATAAGCAAAATGTCATGGTATTGGTAGAAAAAACAGACACACAGACCAATGGAACAGAATTGAGAGTCCGGAAGTAAACCTCTGTTTATATGGGCAAATAATTTTTGACAAAGGAGCCAAAAACATACAATGGAGAATGGAAAGCCTCTTCAATAAATGATGCTGGGAAAACTAGAAAGCCACCTGCAAATACATCAAACTAAAAAGCTTCTGCTCAGCAAAAGAAACTGTCAACAAGGTAAAAAGACAACCATCTAAATGGGAAAATATATTTGAAAACAATACCTTCGATAAGGGCCTAATATCCAAAATATACAAAGAACTCATATGACTGAATAACAACAACAACAACAACAAAAGATCTAACCAAAAATAATCTAATCAAAATGATCTAATCAAAAATGGGCAGAGGACATGAACAGACACTTCTCCCTAGAGGAATACAAATGGCCAACAAATATATGAAAAGATGCTCAACATCGCTCGCTATTAGGGAAATGCACATCAAAACCACAATGAGATACCATCTCACACCTGTTAGATTAACTATAATCAACAGGACAAGTAATAACAAATGTTGGAGAGGAGGAAGTGAAAAAGGAACTCTCATACACTGCTGGTGGGACTGCAAATTGGTACAATCACTATGAAAAACAGTATGGAGATTTCTCAAAAAACTAAGAATTGATCTATCACATGATCCAGCAATCTCTCTACTGGATATTTACCCCAAAGACTTGAAAATATTTATCTGAAAAAATATATTCACACCGATGTTCATAGCAGTGTTATTCACGGCGGCCAGAACGTGGAAGCAACTGAAGTGTCTTATGATAGACGATTGAATAAAAAAGCTGTGGTACATATATACAATGGAATTGTAGGCATAAAGAGAGATGAAATACTGCCATTTGTGACAACATGGATGGATCCTGAGATAATGATGCTAAGCAAAATTTTATAACTAAGCAAAATAAATCAGACACAAAAAGTTGAAAACCACATGATATCACTCGTATGTGGGATATAAATCTAAAAGCAACAAACAAACATGACAAACAAACAGAGACTCATGGAAATGGACAGTAGACTAGTGGTTACCAGAGGGTAGGGGGAAGGGGGACGTAGATAGGGTAAAAGAGTTCAAATATGTGGTGACAGAAAGAAATCTAATTATGGGAGATGAACACACAATGCAATATATATATGACTTACTGTTGAATTGGATTTTGTTAATCACCATAGTTAAAAAAAAAAGAATATAAATTACTGACTCAATATTAAGTGTTAATTGCAATAATGCTTGAAAATATATTTGTATTATTTGTCTATATAAAAGAATTTTATAACTAGTTAAATAACTTTTTAAAAATTTGTTAAGTTTTTATTAAGTGCATTGAATAAAATTGCCAGGGTGTTTACCCAGAGAAGTATTTTCCCTTTTGGATTGTCTGACAGAAATAAAAATTTCCCATACTTTATTCCCTTCAGAATTTCAATACAGAATAAACATTTGCCTAGAAGAAAATTTGCCTGAGAGAGCAATCTCTTGAGGCCAAAAACTTTGCTGAAAGCACTGAAGAAGTGAGGCATTAACCTAAAAAATGTGATTATACATGCAATAGTACTAGCTCTCTGAACCTGAAATAGCTCTCTAAGCTGATAATGAATATCTGAATTTGCCAATGGTTTGTATTCTTCAGACAAGAGCATCATATATTGGTAATGACATCATTATAGATAAAGCCATTTAAGGTAGGTAATTAAATTATTATAATTATTATTATGTCACATGTAACTTCTTATGTAAAGATAAAATAATTTCAACTAAAAAAAACCACTCCTTACAAAGTAAAAAGCTTTAATTAATTTTATATTTATTAAAATATCAGAAATGTCATAAGTAAAACTTCTGAAATTAGAGAAGATCTTTAATTTGATGGCATTGTGTAACTTAATGATTCTTAAAGTTATAGGTCATCTTATTACAGGTACGATCTCAGTAAAATGGCTAATACATTTTTTAAAAGAGATAAAATGCAACTAAAATGTATTTTACCTAATTGGTAAAGCAGAGCAAATTTTAATTTTTGATGTCATAGTCTCATAACATATGATATAAAATGTCATAAGTCAATACATTAAATGACAGAAAGTAATACCACAACTCATTATTTTATTTTTTCAAGTGTTAATTTGACAATTTTAACCATTATTTGATGATATCAAGCTCATTAACCTTGTCATGCTTTTGCTAGACAAGAAGGACAACACCGATTCTAAATCTAGATAGATCAAGTTGATTAGCCCTGCCATTTAGTTGATCTAGGAGGAAGAACATCCCTAATTAAATTTAATATCATGTCTTACAGGTGATTGTTATGCCTAATGTCTACCTCTCCTTTTAGCAGGTAAATTGGTCACTGGTCATAATGACCTTCTAAATATGAAAAATTGAAAGAATTGAACCTTTTCAACTAACCTCATAGTTGGTATCTGACCAACAGAGAAATTGAGAATATTGTGTCGTTCTCTTCATGTATAAAGGATATTCTTCATGTATAAAGTCTGTCTTGTGAATCAATGGCTTGAAATCAATTGTAATGATTGATACTTACATTAATTAACCATTTTATGAAGAGTAGAATGCTACATGTCCTTCCACAGCCTTTCACTTACTCACAGACTTTAATCTAAAGCAAATATATGTTGAAGGAAAGGGAAGCATTTTTACCTAAACTCCATCTTCAAGTTTCATTGCCTGTATAATGAAGATAATAACAATTATTAACACATATGTAAAAAAACTTTAATGCTGCCTAGTGTAGAGTAAGCATTCAATAAATGCTAGCATATTATTATACATTGCAATCTAGGAAACAAAGCAGTTATAGGATATCTCAAAATTTGTATAATTAGACCAGAAAAGCATATCCTATAGTAATAGTCAGTTAACTTGGTATTAAAATATTCACTACTGACTACAATTTAAATCAGTTATGGGAAATAATATAGCACATTCATCACTACTTGTCACCCACCCAACTATCCCCCCAAATATCTGGATGTTAATGGAACTCTTCTCTATTCAGCAAAGACATGATCTCCAGCTCTTTTCTCAACCTAATACGCCACTACTACCTATTTAGAATTGCAACAAAAAATAAAATTTATTATCCATCTCCAGCTTACATGGTCGTATGGAAAATGGAACACAAAAAGAAAGGTAGATGACTAGCTAGTAAATATTAATGATTCATTATTATGGATATTAATGATTTATTAACAATGTATCCATTTCAAGACTCCCATACACATTAGTATAAATACTTTAAAGCCTATGAGGAGAAGAAAACTTAAGAGTGAACAAAAGAAGAAAAAAGAGAAGATAAAAGAGAGAAATAGCAAATAAATTACTGAGGAGTGTCAAAGAGAAACCATGAAAAATCTAGAACGAAATATGTTATTTCCCTGTGGTATTTTAAGAATTGTTCTAATTGGATTGAAATAAAGCATTTAGTAGTAATATTTCAAAGGAATTCACATTTAATTATTTAGCAAATATAGTATAGCTTATGTTAACCAAAAAGGGACCACTTACTAAACCTAACAAGCTCAGGGGAAGCCAGCATGGTGGGCCCTACAAACTCAGAGGAGGAATTAAACACATATGATGGTCTAAATATAAAAATTCCTAACTAAAAGTGGGTCAGGGCGAGTAGTCATAACCTAGACTTGTAGCTTTCTTGACAAAGGTCACTCTTTACCTTAAATAAGCCCCTCTATTGTCTTTGCATCTAAGATAACATACCCTTTGAATGTCAGAGTAATCTCTTTTCCCAGACCTCTCAGGGCATGAGACCACAGAACCCCTCACTGTTATCTTGTTTCCAAGGTACCACCTCTTTGTGCTATAATTGTTCATTACTAACTATCCTGTACTCAGTAACATAAAAGTGTCTCTCTGTTTAACTCTTTATTCAGTCCCAGAGATCTCATCCTCCCGCTTTGCTTTCCCCTGCCCCCTAATCTACCACCAATGAATTTCATGTAACCCTCTTTACATCTTCTACATTAATTCTAATGTATAAAATAAATTGCAAAACTTCCATTCTTTGAAGTATTTTGTTAAACCATTGAGATTTTACTTTGCAGCAATTGTCGTCAGCTTGGTTCAAATAAACTCATTAAAATTCTCTACAGGTTTGGATGTTTCTTACATCAACACTTTTTCTTATGATATTTTTGTCCTATCATTGGAACCAGTATACATTTATATTATGTTGGTTTATTTTTGTTTTATTTTTTATGTCAGTTTTCTGAATTCTAGTGCATCATTGAAACTAAAACATGAATCAAAAAATATCTTCGACATAATTGGCATAATATATTCAATCTAATGTGTAGAAATATTGTATTCAACAAACTTTTTTATCTTAAATGTTATTTAATACAAAATATTTAAACTTTGCCCTTACCAAGTTATGCAAAATGTTTTAATATATTAATTTATCTATTAGTCTTAGGCAGTCAGGTAGACATGAACGATGGAGGAATAAAGGCCCAAACCAGGGACCTCCCTTAGAACCTCCCGAAAATACTCATTTTACATGAAAGAATACCATTTTATCCTGAAATACTAGGAAGTAAAAACCACAGAAATAACTGCTGGTTTAGTCTGGCCACAAGTGCTTGCACAGTTAGTATGTATACTGTCCTTCCTTGGCCCTAGCTTTGTTATACCATCATTATAATATCATACATATTCCTGGAAGTTCATGAATCTAATTATAACAGACTGAATTCAGGGTAACCGCATGTGCAGTAGGCAAAGGGTTATATAACAGCCAACTGTTAATCAAAATGACCTCCTCACATGCCAATTATTTAGCACCACCCCTGTAACCACCTATCATGGCCACAATATAAAGTTTGCTTCCTGAATTCTATAGTGCTGCAGCCATCTCTGGCATAGTCTGTTTCTCTCTTGAAACATATTTTAATAAATATTTTTCCTAAACTTCACTGACCTGTAATTCTTACTACATCAGCGAAGAGAACTGAGGTCCCCTCAACGCCACTGAGACAACATTGGATTTGGATCTCTCCAACAGTAACATTAGGATATTTTTAGCTTTTCTTTGTCTCTTGCTTGTTTCAGACATTATTCAAAACTAAAGTTTTGTGAATATGAGACTGAAAGATATGGGAAATATTGAGGAGTGAGATATGACAAGTTGGGAAAATTATCTATTTTATAGTTTTGAATTAAATTATAGCGACTTACTTTAATAGAGATTTTAATTGTTATTATGTGTCATATTTCCAATGACATTATGATTTTTTTAGAGAACCATAGTTTTTTTTCTGTTAATAAAAACTAATTATATTTTGTTTCAAATATAAACTAAATAATGTTAGAATTGAAAGGCATCTCAGAATTGTGTCCTAACTCCCTAATTTTATATAAACTTATATACATTTCTGAATATAATTAAAACAAGCCCCCGTGGAAGAGAAAACATGATGTGTTGGAAAGAACGTAGGCACTGAAGTTAAACAGACCTAGGTAAGAATCTAAGCTCTGTCACTTAAAAGCTCAATGATTTATGCAAGTTATTAACTTCTTTTAGAAATGTAACTATGAACTAGGCATAATAATTCCTATCTCAAATAGTCATTGTGGAATTTATATAATATATTGTATGAAAAGCACCTTATAAATAGTAGATAGAAAAATAAACATTCCTTTCTGTTCTTTTAAAATTAGATTTTGGAAGGAAACAGAATTTAGGACAATAAAAAAATATTAGTGACAATAAAAAAATATTAGTTCATTTTTATCATGATTGTGTGGAATAAAATTGGTTTATGTTTGTTTGATATTAAAACAGAATGACCATTCTTGCCTAAGTAAAATTTCCATGAAATTCAGCAAATGATTATTAAATATATTCTGTGGGCACAACACTCTGTGAGGCAACTATGGGATAGAGGAAATTAATAATAACATTTCAAGAAATATAAGCTTATGATTATAAAAATTTTGACTCTTAAGCTAAAGCTTATGCAATGTATATTTTTAATTTGGCTCAATACACAAAACAATAAAAAAACTTACATTTCTAAATTTTATCTCATATATATGTATGGATGTGTATACATGTGTTATATAGACACATACATACATATAAAAAGTGTGAGTATGTATATTGTATATGTGCAAATATGCATCCATATTATATAATTTTTTTGTTTGTATATGCATGTAAATCCATTTAAACATACACATTTTTGTTTTTTTTTAAGTTTTCTAAATTTTTTTCACAGTGGTTGTAGTGGATGAGTAGTTCGATTGCTTTGAAATAATAAAATTTAGATTTTCAGTCCTTTGGTATAGGATCGTCTGTCCTTGGCCTTCTTTTCACAGTAGTTTAGACAACCTTATCAATAGTACTTATGTTAGAAAGTGTGTAAGTATATTGTCTTTGGAATATTCTTGATTGTGTGTTCAGTACTTTCTAGGACTAATTTCATATCACATGTATTATATGAGCACTATTATTTATTTATTAAAGTATAGTTGACATATACTATTATATTAGTTTTCATACAAAGTTATTATAATATTATTGACTGTATTCCCTGTGCTATACATTACATTCCCATGACTTATTTTTTTAACTGAAAGTTTGTACATTTTATTTCCCTTTACCCTTTTTTACCTATTTCCCTGTCCCACTCCCCTCTGAAACTATCTCAGTTTGTTCTCTGTATCTATGTGTATATGTTTTTGTTTTGAATATTCATTTGTTTTCTATTTGATTTCACATATACGTGAAATTATATGGTATTTGTCTTTTTCTGTCTGACATATTTCTCTTAGCATGACATTTGTCAAATTGCTCAAGCATCAGTCAGTTATATAGAGGGTCAGAATAGATTGGCAAAAGCAATCAAAGAAAAAAAATAAGACTTTATCAAAAAAGTGAAAAGACAACATATAGAATGAGAGAAAATATTAATAAACCAGATATCTTATAAGAGTGTAATATATAAAATATATAAATAACTCATAACTCACAATAAAAAGAAAAATAACTCAATTAAAAATAAACAAAACATTTAAATAGATTTATATTTTCCAAAGAAAATGTAAAAATGTCCAATAAGCCCCCTCCAAAATATATTCAGCACTATGAGTTGTTAGGGAAATGCAAATAAAAACCACAATGAAATATTAATTCACAGTCACATGTATGGTATAACCAAAAAGGCAGAAAATAGCCAGTGTTGGCAAGAATGTGTAGAAATTGGAATGTTCAAACGTTGATGATGGAAATGTCAAATTTTGTAACTGCTTTGCAAAACAGGTTGATAATTTCTTAAGAAATTAAACATAGAGATAACATTTGGCCTAGCAATTTTCATTATAGATATGTACCCAAAAGAATTAAAACATAAAAAGCAAAAACAAAAAGAATGATAAAATCAGAAGAAAATCTTCAAGAATTGTAGGTTAATTTTAAAATATTTAACATATGCACAATTGAAAATAATTGGACTGCCAAAAGGAGGTTAACAAAGAATACAGTAGATGACATATTTGAAGTAATAATGACAGAATTTTCCAAAATTAATTACAGACATCAAATCACAGATTCAAGAATCTCAAGAAGGATTAATACCAAAAAATCTACAGTTAGGCATATTATATTCAAACAGCAGAAAATAAAAGACAAAGAAAAATCTTGAAAGAAGCTAGTGGGAGATAACAGAGAAAACACCTTATTTAAAGAGACACAAAGATAAGAATAATTAGGTAAAACTTCTTGATAGAAACCATAACAGTAAGAAGAGTGTTAAATGACACATTTAAAGTGTTGAACAACATCAACAACAACAACAACAAAAATAATTTTTAAAAACAGAATTCTATTCTCAGCACAATTGTTTTTCAAAAGTGAAGGAAAAATAAAGACTGAAGGAATTCACTTCCAACAGATGTACCCTGCCAGAAAGGGTTTTAAAATTTCTTCAGGCAAAATAAAAATGTCAGAAAATTAGATGCACATCTACAAAGGAGAGGCATCAGAGAAAGAGTAAGTGAAGGCAAAATAATTTATTTTTATTTTTTTTAATTTATCTAAAAGATAATGGCTTGTAGGTATAATAATAACACTGATTTGGGTGATTATAGAATATAGAGAAAATGAACAGAAATGTCACAAGGGACAGAAGAGAGAACATAGGAATACACTATTGTAAGGTATCTGCACTACATGGGAAAGTAAATAATGCTATTTGAAGATGGATTAAGATGAACCAAAATGTATATTGTAAACTCTAGGGAATAAAATTTTTTTTTAAGAAAGTGAATTTGATATTCTAAGAGGGGAAATAAAATGGAATATTTTTAAAGTCTCGGTGAAAACCAGAGAAGCTAGAAAAAGAAGCCTCTTGAAAAGCACAGAAAATGGTTACAAATATGATTGTTATTAATCCAAATATATCAATAATCATTTCAAATGTGAATAGTCCAAATATACCAATTAAAAGAGAGATTGACAAAACGGATTTAAAAAAGTAAATGTTAACTATATGTGACCTACAATAAATTTATTTTAAATATAAAGGTTCATGTAGGTTAAAAGAAAGGGAATGGAGAGAGATACACTATGCTGCCACTAATATAAAGAAGATGGAGTATATATAAATTTCAGATAAAGCAGATTTGAGAACAAAAAAAGATGAGAAAAAAAGAAGAGGATTTTATATAATGATTAAATGGCTAACTCTTCAAAAAGACATAACAGTAATTATATGTATACACCTAATAAAAGAGCATCAAAATATATGAAAGCAAAAACTGATAAACCTGCAAGGAGAAATAGACAAAGACAACATGATTGGATATTTCAACAATCTTCTTTTAATAATTGGTTGATGAAGCAAGCAGAATATCTGCAAAGATGTAGTTCAGTGGCATTGTACCATCAGTCAACTGGATCTAATTGATGGTTCAGAATAATTCATCAAACAATAGCAGAATACACATTTTTTTCTCAATCTCTCATGAAGTATTCACCAGGATAAATCATATTCTGGGTCATAAAACAAAGCATATAAAAAAATAGTAATCATGCATAATATATTCTTAGATCACATTTAAATTAAATTAACAATCAGTAATAGAACGGTGGTTGAGAAATGCCCCATAATTGGAAATTAAACTATACACTTCTATATGACACATGGGTCAAAGAAGAAATCTTGAGATAAATTTGAAATATTTTTTGAATTAAATAAAAGCACAATGTGTGAGGTCTATGGCCATGCCACCCTGAATGTGCCCGATCTCATCTGATCTCAGAAGCTAAGCAAGGTCGGGCCTGGTTAGTACTTGGATGGGAGACTACCTAGGAATACCAGGTGCTGTAGGCGTTAAAAAAAAAAAAAGTACAATGTGTCAAAATTTGTGGAAAGCAGTGAAAACTAATTAGAGATTTGTAGCATTGAATACATATATTAGAAAAGAAGAAAGAACTAAAATTAATAATTTGAGTTTCCACCTTAGTGAGCTAGAGACAGACCAATTTAAGATAAAACCAAACAGAAAAGAAATAACAAAAATTAAAGTATAAATTAGTGAAATGAAAAATAGGAAAACAATAAAGTAAAGCAGTGGAAATGAAGGGAGATTCTTTGAAAAGTTCAATAAAACTGATGAACTTTTAACCAGGCTAACCAAGAAAAAAAGGAAGATACAAAGTACCAATATCAGAAATAAAAGGGCCATCTTTATTAATCCCATTGACATTAACAGGATAATATAGGCATACTATGAACAACTCTGTATTAGTCATATATATTGAGAAAGAGAGAGAGATAGACATAGATCAGAAGAGAGAGAGAGAGAGAGATTCAGTGTATGCCAGCAGGCTATAAACCCAGAAAAGACTTGCAATTGGAATCAAGAGGTGGTCTGCTGACAGAATTCCTCTTTCTTCTAGGAAGCTCAGTCTTTTTCTATTAAGACCTTCAAGTGACTGGATGAGAATCACTCACATTATGGAGGGCAATTTGCTTTACTCAAAGTCTACTTATATAAATGTTAATCTCATCAAAAATATCTTCACAAAACCATCTAGAATAATGTTTGGCCAAATATTTGAGAATTGTGAACTAGACAGGATGGCATAAATTATGCATCACTAATTTTATGCCCACAAATTAACAAACTTAGATGAAATGGGCTAATTCATTTAAAGACACAAACTACTGAAACTCAAGTAAATACATAACCTGAATATCTCTGTAATAATTCAATAATTTAATCTTTAATTATTTTTTTATGATCTATTCAAGAAAATAGAAGCAAAGGAAATACTTCTTCATTCATTTTATGAAGGCAGCATTACTCTAATTTAAAATGTAAATAAAAACATTACAAGAAAGAAAAACTATAAACCAATATCTCTCATAAACATATATATAAAAATGTACAATAAAATATTAGCAATCTAATTCAACAATGTATAAAAAAGAATTATACACTACAACCAAGTGAGATTTATTCCAGGTATGGAAGATTTTCATTCCAAAATTAATCAATATAGCCCACCATATCAACAGACTAAAGAAATAAATACAAGATCATATCCATTGACACAGGAAAAGTGTCTGACAAAATTCAGTACCCATTCATGATAAAAACTTCAGCAAACTAAGAATAGAGGGGAACTTCTTCAATTTGAGAAACAATAATTACAAAAATTGTGTAGCTAACAATATACTTAATTGTGAAAAACTGGAAAATTTCCTCCTAAAATTGAGAACACAACAAGAACGTCACCTTTCCATACAAATGGCCACCAAACATATGTAAAGATGCTCAACATTGCTAGCATCTTAGGGAAATGCAAATCAAAACCACAATGAGTTATCATCTCATACCTGTTAAAATAACTGTTATCAACAGGACAAGTAATAACAATTGTTGAAGAGGATGGGGAGAAAAAGAAACCTCATACATTGCTGGTGGGACTGCAAATTGGTACATCCACTGTGGAAAACAGTATAGAGGTTTCTCAAAAACCTAAGAATTGATCTACCATATGATCCAGCAATCCCTCTACTGGGTATTTACCCCAAAGACTTGAAAACTCATATCCCAAAAGATATCTGCACACCGATGTTCATAGCATCATTATTCATGGTGATCAGGACATGGAAGCAGTGAAAGTGTTCTAAGATAGATGATTGGATAAAGAAGCTCTGGTACATATATACAATGGAATATTACTCAACCGTAAGAGGAGATGAAATACTGTATTTGCAACAACTTGGAGGGACCTCAAGATAATCATGCTAAGCCAGACAGAAAAAGTTGAAAACCACATGATATCACTTTTATGTGGGATATAAACCTAAAAGCAACAAATGAACAGGACAAACAAACAAGACTCATGGACATGAGACGTGTGGTTACCAGAGGGGAGAGGGAAGGGAGAAAGGAGGGGAGGTAGATGGGGTAAAAAGGGGTCAAATATGTGGTGACATTAAAGAATTAAAAATAAATTAATTAATTAAAAAATAATGTCATCTTTCAACATTTCTATTCGATAGTGTACTAGGAGCTCTAGCCAGTGTAAAAAGGAAAGAAAAGATTATTAAAGATATATGGCTTGGAAAGGAAGAAATAAAATTCTGTCTATTCTCATATTACATGATTCTCAGATTATATGATATAAAACATCTCAAAGAATCAACAAAATAACTTCTGGAATTAATAAACACATATGGCAAGGTCACAGATTATAAGGTTAAAATTCAAAAGTCAAATATTTTATCTATACGAGCAAAAAAAGTAAAATTTGAAATTACAAGAAAATAATACCACCTACAATAGAACCCAGAACATGTAATTCTTAGGAATAAATTTAACATAAGATATATAATAACTATATATGAAAAACTACAAAACATTTGTGAAAATAATCACAGAAAATATGTAAGTCAGGGAAAGATATTCGTTGTTCATGGATTGATCAGCATAGGGGTTTTGACCGGCTCCATTTTTCACCTGGACTGGTTCATCCCTCCTTAGGCAACTTGGTGGTCCCCTGCTCTTGGAAGGTCACTATATTGATACCAAAATTAGTGTGGATGCCTGATCTGCATAGCGTACTATAGCCCAGACTCAAGTGATTCTCCTGCCTCAGCCTTCTGAGTAGCTGAGACTACAGGTGCACACCACCACACTTGGCACCATGTTCATGGATTGAAAATTTCAATATTGTTTAGACGCTAATTCTTCCCAAATTGAGTTCTAGAGCCAATGTAATTTTAATTAAAATTCTAGCAGGCTATTTTGTAGATATCAACACATTAATTGCAAAGTTTATGTGGAAGATCAAAAGATCTAAAACAGCATAATACTGAAGAAGAATGTTAGAGAATTCATAATAATTAATTTCAAACTTACTAGAAGGTTGCAGTAATCCAATCAGCATGGTAGTGGCATTAAAAAAAAAATATGGGCCCAATGAAATCACAATGAAATCAATGGAACAGAGTAGAGAACCCAAGAACAGACCCACAGAAATGTACTTGACTACCCTTTGACAAAAGAGCAAAGACAATTTGATGAAGAAAAAAACAGTCATTTCAAGAAATGGTGCTGAAACAATTGGATGGTCATATGCAAAAAAGTAATAATAAATAATTTAGACAAAAGTCTTACACCCTTTACAAAAATTAATTCAAAAAAGATCATAGACCTAAATGTAAAACACAAACCTATAAAGTTTCTAGAAGATAACATAGGAGAAAGTTTAGATGAACTTGGGTTTTACAAAGAGTTTTTAGATATTACACCAAAAGCATAATCTATGAAAGAAAAAATATATAGTTGGAATTTATTAAAAGTAAAAACATCTACTTTATGAAAGACAAGCCACAGACTGGGAAAAAGTTATTTGTGAAAACATAGCTGATAAAGGACTATTATCCAAAATATACAAAGAACTCAAACTCAAGGAGAAAATAAACAACTCAATTTTAAAAATGGACTAAAGACCACTTTCTCTTCATAATTATTAAAATAATTCAAAGTAAAACATTAATGAGATACAATTACAAAATCATTCAAATGGCTAAAGTTAAAAACAAGAGAGCAGATAACACCAACTGCTGAAGAGGATGTGGAACAACAGATACTGCCAATTATTACTGGTAAAAATACAATATTATAAAGCTACTTTTGGAGACAGTTGACAGTTTTTTACAAAACCAAACATATCTTACCATATCATCTGATAATCAAGATTCTAATTATTCACTTAACTGATTTGTATGTCTGCACCAAAACCTACATGTAAATGTTTATATCAGCTTTATTTATAATTACAAAAAATGAACAAACAAAACAAAACAAAACAAAAAATCCCACCAGAAACATTCCAGATATCCTCCAATAGATGATGGAGAAACTGTGGTACATCCATATAGTGGAATATTATTCAGTCATAAAAATAAATAAGCTTTTAAGCCACGTAAAGGCATGAATGAATCTTACATGTATGCTTCTTAATGAAAAATACAAGCCTAAAAATGTTATATGATTCCAATTATATCACAGTCTAGAAAAGGTAAAACTATAGAGATGAGAAATAGATCAGTTGTTTCCAGGTATTTGGTGGGAAGAGGGGTAAAGATGAATGGGTGAAGCATAGGGAATTTCCTAGGACAGTGGAAAATTCATGAAGATACTTGTGGTAGGCTGAATAAATTAGAGGATGTCCATGTCCAAATCCCCATAACCTATGAATGTTACCTTATGTGGGAACAGGATTTGATTTATTAAAGATCTTGTTATAGAGAGATTATTCTGGGCTATCTTGATGGGCCCAATGAAATCAGATTATTCTGGGCTATCTTGAAGTGACCCTCATAAGAGAGATAAAAATGTTAAGGCACAGCAGAGAGAGATTTCAAGATTCTCTGTTGCTGATTTTTAAAATGGAGTAAGAAGCCAGAAACCATGGAATAATAAATGCAGGTTTAAACTGTGGAAAAGACAAGGCAATAAATTCTCCCCTAGATCCTTTGGATAGAGTGTGGTTGTGTTGACATGTTGATTTCAAGCCCGCAAAATCCATTTTAGACTTCTGATCTCCAGAACTATATAAGATAATAAATGTATTGAGTATGGAGTTTTTTACATTCAATTTACTCTGCCAATCTTTGTTGTTGTTTTTTTTTAAAATAGATTTTTTAGACGTTTTAGGTTTACAGAAAAATTGAGCATACAGTGCATAGAATTGCTATATACACTATACCTAGATTCCTCTATTATTAACAAATTACTTCTTAATATAATATTAGCCTATAGTTGTAAGACTTAGTATTTTAACTATAGTATTGATAGAGTAGATAGGTAAATATGAGCCAGAGGGAAAAGGATAATAAAGGATTAAGGAGGCCCTAAGACAGGACTAGCAATAAAATGTACAGAATAGGACATCTGGTGGCTTCAGGCACCTCCCTCATTTTCCCATGGTCAATTAACTTCAGATAACCATTATATGACCTTATTCTGGGAGCGCTTGACCAGTATAGGCAAAAGTAGTTAACTGAGGGTAGCCTACCCTAAAAATCTCCATGGTGCCGGCTTATGACTTCCCATCTACAGGCACACAATACGTATACCCGGGCCAGGAGTAGGAGGTTCAGAGGGAGGCACAGAGAATTCTTATCATCGAAGATGGGAGTGACAGAAGCAGAACAAAGAAACCTTATGGTCCATATAAATCCAGACCCTCAACTTCTCCGGGCCTTCGATCCTCTGTTGAGGTGCTTGCTTGGACTTCTCCCAAGCATACTGTGCCTAATAAACTACTTCTGCTTGCTATTCTTTGCCTACTGTCTTTCTTCTCTGAGCATCAGACCTCCATGCAAATCTTTTGTGGCAGATCCAAGGACCAAGTTCTAGGCTTACACGGTGCAGTCATTCTGCACCGGTAACAGTGACTCCTCCCCAAATTCAAGTCCACCTGAAAGCTCAGAATGTGACCTTATCTGGAAATAAGGTCTTTGCAGATGTAATTGCTTAAGGATTGAGATGAGATCATAGTGGATTAAGGTGGGTCCTACACCCAATGACTAGTACCTTTATAAGAAAAGGAGTGGAAGCACAAGGACACAGAGAATCAGGCTATGTGAAGATGGAGGCAGAGGTAAGAGTGATGTGTCTACAAGACAAGAACATCAAGGATTGCCTGGGGCTACTGAAAACTAGAAGAGGCAAAGAAAAATTTTTTCTTAGAGGCATCAGAGGAAACACCGCACTGCCAACACCGTAATTTCAGATTTCCAACCTCCAGAACTGTGAGAGAATCAATTTATTATTTTAAGTCATTACGTTCGTGGTCATTTGTAATGGAAATCCTAGGAAGCTAATACAGTTATTCAATTTGGGTTTGTGTGATTCAGGTTATGCATTTTTGGTTAGGAAATTATTAAAGTCATATTTTCTTCATTCTCTTCAGTTCATCCTCAGTGCACAGAATTTTGATTTATACTATTCTTGAGGATGTTCACTTTACTTATCTGATTGAATGATGTCTGCTAGGTCTCTTTAGTGCAAAGTTACTTTTACTTCTTTGTAATATATATTTTTGGGGGAGATGCTTTGAGACTATTTTGTTCCTTAGTAAAATTTTCTCCATTCATTTTAGAAATTTTTGCCTGAAAAAAGTACTATGACGGCTATTGAAACGTAATTTTTACTTCCAATATTTATTCTATACTTTTATTAATTGGCTTGCTGTTAAAAGAACAAGATTTTTCTTCTCTGGGTAATTAATTAATTAATATTATTATGAGTTCATAGTGTCTCATTTTGTTTAATGAGTTATAATTTGTATTATCATTATTTATTTTGATACTCAAGTTGTCTTTTATTTGGCCAACGAAGCCCCTTCTAACAAGCATCTCTTGCCATGTTTCTATCATTCTTTAAGAATGTCCTTGCTTTTTGGCACTCATACACACACGCATTCACAATAATGTTCCAGGCTCTTTTTGTTTTTATCCTGTCCCAGTCTTGGAATCAGACATCTTTGTAAAAATAAACAAACAAAAGACCTGTATTTCAGTAGGCAATGATATTTAGAAACTAAGATCTGAGTCCAGTTATGCTCACCGATATGAGGTAGCACTGTTCTTATACAGAACTAAGAAATATTATATGTATATGTGTGTGTGTGTGTATATGCATACTCTTAGACACACATACATGCAAATTTACATCCATCTCTAATGTATCACTATATGTATATACAAAATTATGAATTCACACAAATAACTTTAATTCTAATTCAGAATCAAGGTGTTCATTTTAATGTTCTGCCTTTTCAGACCAATAACTCCCTCTTCTGACAGTAAAAAATCTGGCCCCTGTTACCCTAAATATAATTACTATTGGCCTAATCCACCCTCTATGTATACAATTTGCAATCACTGCTTTCAGTCTTCTCTCCTTTGTCTCCCAATCCTACTCTCCAGCATTCATATGCATGCCTCATTGCCTGCTTGGGTACTGATTTTCTATGCTGTGCCATTGTAATGCCTTCATTACTATGTGTGGATCCCAACACTCTATGTCAGGTCACCATGACCCCCTCCCGCTCCCCAAATTGCACAGATGCCAATTTTACTTGGCCTCACCTAATGCCTCTTAAATTAGTTGTTTTTTCAGAAAGAACAGAAGATGGTCTTTTGCCTTTGAAGATTTGTTCCAGTTCTTCTCCCTGAATTTTATCTCATGAAGACTCTGTGCTGGATTGGGTTTCCTGCTTGAGAGTAAAACTTTTTTACTCAGCATTCAATCTTGTTCTATAATAGTTGCTATTATTTTTTTAACATTGAATCTATACAAATATAACAACTGTTATTTTTAGCAAATTCAATATTAATTTGTTTAAAAAAAACTGTGTATATACTTACAAATCAGTTTAAATACAATCTGCTGAATTTTGGAAAATAATAGTTTAGTAGCCCAGTCAAAATGATCAAGTTTGTATCCCTGATCCATAGACTAATTGCTGGTTTACATAAAAAGGTCCTTTCAACTCTGACTATTAGGTAGCTAGTCAAACATGAGCAACGAGGGAGAACAAAGGAATAGGGGCCCAGCCTAGAGATCGCCCAAAGAATACCCCAATGATAGTAGAATTCTGAGTATGCACATGCGCACTAGGCAAAGTTATTCCCTAGTGTCAATCAGGTGTCAATCAAGATGATCTCACTTGCCAGTCACCTAGGAATGCCTTTGGAACCACCCATTGAGGCCCAAATATAAGGCAGACATTCCGCTTCTGGGTCTTTTTTTCCCCATCTGGGCTGCCCCTTTTGCCCCTTTTTGGCCCTCTGGGTTCTTTCTCTTTTGGGTGGCCTTTTGCCCTTTTGTAGCCATTTTGACCCCTTTGTGTTGGTTACAACGCTGGGAGCACGTGTCTCCTTGGGGCATTCTTTGTTTTTTGAAAACATATTTTTAATAAAACTATTAAATTTCAATGACTGATTCTTCACTGCATCATTTGAGGAAGAACCAAGGAAAATGCTAACCACAAATCTACGCCATCATTTTCTCTCTCTCTCCCCCTACCGTTGGGGTGACACTGAACTCGTCAGCCCCACTGGTGACATAACCAAATTACCAACTTAAAAAAATACTTTTTGAGAGAATATTATACTTCGTTTATATGCCTGAATCTTTGAGAGGTGATGAGTTACTAGTACTGTGTAAAAAATGTGCTTACCTATCAATAAAATAAAAAATAAAGCTTGTTGCCCATAAAAGAAAGAAACGTTTGCAGTTACCAAATCCCAGGCATAAGAGAGATTAATAAATTGAGTCTAGGTCCCAGAAAGAGTTAACAGCATGAACATATTCTTTAGCAACAACAAGAGACCATTAAGTATGGATGTTCTTTGCTTTCAGGAGGTAAACATTATATAATTGCACATGTGATAATAACAAGTAATATTATATTATGTTGCTCTATACAGATTATTTGTATGTTTTCCTTCTTTCCTTTTTGTCCTCAGGTTTGGCTCTCTTATTACATTACTAAAATTCCAAAAGAATTGAATTCAATCTTCCTCACTTCCCTCTCAAACAATAGAAACAACATCCCCAGCAGCTCCAAATAAATATAATTATAATTAGTAATATTGAATAGATTGAGAATAGGGGTAAAAAAAAAACATATCTTGGTCACTTATATTCTCTGTATCCATATCCACCATGAGGCTGGGTGTTGTAGGAAAATATACATCAATTTTAGACTCCAAAAAAAGAATTTCAATCAAATCTCTACTACTTATTTTCTGTAGGCTTTGTGCAAGTTACCTCATCTCTCTGGCTCTTGGTTTCCTCAGAAATGTAATGGACAAACATACTTCTTCCTACATGGTGTTGTTGTGCAATTAAATGACATGTTGCATGTAAAGTGTCAGGCATTGTGGTCCATTTCTTTCTGCTTGGAACTTGGGCTTTGTATATGCAAATAAACTCTATAAAAATAAATTAAGACAAGATCCTTTTGACTATGGTTAGAACTATTACTGACATAGAACTATATTCCCACAGAGAGTAGTCAATAATGCAAATTTTAACCTCTAGAGTCTATAAAGAATTAATTTCTATCCAGTTTAATATCAACATATAAAAAGTAAAAAAAAAAAAAGTGTGCATGTGGGGGGCGGGGGGAGATAAAGAATGTGATAATAATAAAGATGTCAAAGGGTAAGACAAAAAGACTCTAGGCTTCTCTAAGTTTTCTTGGTTCTTCAGTGTCAGGTATACAAAATATCATATATATTTCCAGGAAGATCTGCTGCAGATGATATGAGAAAAAGATCACAGTTATAGGGAAACAAAATCAATGTCCATTGGGAGACAACTATTAATTTTGGAAACTGGAAAGCAAGAATTGAGGCAGAAGTTCAGTCAGTTAAACTTGATGTACTTTAGTGTAAGTTAGGGAGAAGACTGTCCTCAGACAGATGCACAAATTATAACTTCAGATGCCCAGTGATCAAGCCCATGGTCTCATTCAAGATTCTTACATACTTATGAAGAAAGAACTCTTACTACACTATCAAGTCTTGCTCTCATTAACTCAAAAATTGTGCAAAGATAAACCTACAAAAGGTAAATATTTTTTGCACCTGTGGTAGAGTATGGTTAGGAAAAAATTAAATAATTCTTTTAATTCAAATTTTAAAAATGAAATGTGTGTGCCACTTATAAATGACTTATGAAACTCTAATGGGTTCTAGTAGAATGATATAGTTTTATAGAATTGAGTTTGAAAAAAAATCTCTGCTTTAATGTGGTCACAAAATAGTTACTGCAGCTTCTACAAGTATCTTGTTTAAAACCTACTTTACACTCAGGGAATAGTCCAAATACAGAAAGATTGTTGGTCATTGTGCACAGAAACCAGTTTCTTATCTATACTTATGTATGCCAGTATAATTTAAAGCAGGCTTGCCATTGCTTAATATTTTTCAAGTTATTGACCATTTACTTTAATATTATAGATTGTATATTAAAAACAGTGAAATATTTTTGAGGTATATAAGACAATTTAAGGGTATACTTTTCCAAATATATATAAATATGAATGAAAGCATAATTATTTATGAATATATGCTTTTTTACACTAGACGGAATAATTTAAAAATTCATACATATACCATATTTTGAATTTAAGCCACAGACATGGATTCTGCTTACTTCAAAAGACCTCATTTTGGTCATAGCACAATCAGCTTGACATGACAAACTGGACTAAATTTTCAGGCCTTAAAAAATTCAATCAAGAAACTCTTTGGATTGGATTAAACATAGCAGAGTGAGAGACGTCCTCAGATCTCTGCCCTTGAAACAACAATAAGCTGAACATTTAAAACTCAACAAAAAAACACCCAAAGTGCACATCAGCACATCTGAGTGTGAGATCTGCACAGGTCAGAACCCTGGGTGTCGGGCGGTGGACTGGGAGAAACGAAGAAGCTGCCTCTCACAGCTGGAACTCCATGTAGGAGGAGGAGGAGGAGAGAAGGTGAAGCAAGTTCACTGAACAGCCCTGCCTGGGAGTGCTCCATGCAGCCAGGCAGAAGGTACAGAAACAGGGACGGCAGAAAAGCAGGGATGGCAGAGAAACAATAGTTGATTTTTACCAGCTGCGGTTGCAAAACAGATGCTGAGCTGCAGCCCACATCCCCCAACCCAGAGGGCCCCTCCTCCCACACCCTCTGAGACCAATCACTGCAGAGCCCCAGGGGAATCTAAGCAAATGCTACCAAAACTGTCGCTAACACTGACAGGAACTGAGACTGAGGGTAGCGAGCATAATTAAACATCTATAAGGAAAACAAGGCATTATTAAGACTTTATATGAAGCAGAGACATTATTTTTACATAAGCAGAGATACAAGAGGCTTAGATATCCCTACTAGAAAACAAAAGATAAAAACCTTCTTTGCAACAGACTAGGGGCCATTATATAATAGATCTTTCTGGAAAAAGAAAAAAAAAAAAGCAGAACACACTTCCATTAATGCCTAGACAGAGAAATAGACCATTAAACACCATGAACAACCAAGGTGACAAGGCATCTCAGAAAGAAAGAGAAAATCTCCAGAAAATTAGCTTACAGACATGGAAATATGCAATTTAAATGACAGGGAATTCAGGATGGAACTTCTGAAAAACTCAGTGAGTTCCGAAACGAGTCACATTAACAATTTCAGGAATTGAAAAAACAACTAAATGAGGAGAACAAGGAGATTGAAACCCTCAAAAAGAACCAAATAGAAATTCTGGAGATAAAAAACACACTGCAAGAGTTGAAAAATGAAATAGCAAGCTTGGGAAATAGAGTTAACCAAATGGAGGAAAAGATCAGTGATATCGAAGACAGAAATCTAGAAATAAATCAGAAAGAAGAAGAGAGAAATCGAAGAAT
>NW_006430732.1:1481573-1490805 GCF_000325575.1 Pteropus alecto
TCCTGAGTGACACTTCATAATGATAAAGGGCATCATGCACCAAGAAGACGTAACACTTACTAATCTCTATGTTCCCAATCAGAGAGCCTCAAAATACATAAAGCAATTACTAACAGAACTAAAGGGAGAAACAGACCCAAACACTATTGTAGTAGGGGACCTAAATACTCCACTGTCGGATATGGACAGTTCATCCGAACAGAAAATCAATAAGGAAATAACATCCTTAAATAACACATTAGAACAACTGGACATAAATGACATTTACAGAGCCTTTCATCCCAAAACAGCTGCTCATACATTCCTCTCTTGTGCACATGGAACATTCTCAAGAACTGACCACATACTGGGACACAGTGATAGCCTCAACAAATATAAGAGGGTTGAAATCATACCAACCATATTCTCTGATCATAATGCTTTGAAGCTAGAGATCAACTGTAAAAAGAAAGCAGAAAGAACCACAAATACATGGAGATTAAACAACATGCTACTGTAGACGAATAACTGGGTCAAAGAAAAAATAAAAAGAGATATCAAGAAATACATAGAAATGAATGATAATGATAGTACAACATATCAAAACTTTTGGGACATGGCAAAAGCAGTCATAAGAAGAAAGTTCATATCATTACAGGCCTATCTCCAAAAACAAGAACGAGCCCAAATAAACAACCTAATGCTTTATCTTAAAAAACTAGAAAAGGAGAAACAAGTAAGACCTAAAGTAAGCAGAAGAAAAGAAATCAACAAAACAAAAGCAGAAATAAATGAAATCGAAAACAAAACAAAACAAAAAACAATAGAAAAAATAACTGCAACAAACAGCTGGTTCTATGAGAAGATTAATAAAATTGACAAACTCCTAGCTAGACTCACTAAAGGAAAAAGAGAAAGGACACAAATAAATGAAATCAGGAATGAAAGAGGAAATTATGACTGACATCGCAGAAATACAAAGGATCATGCAAGAATACTACAAAAAAAGTATATAATATCAAATTTAATAACCTAGAAGAAATGGACCAGTACTTACAAAAATATAATCTTCATAGACTGAATCCAGAAAAACTGGAAAAACCAAATAGATTGATCAGTAGTATGAAAATTGAAACAATCATCAAAACCTATCAAAAAGTAAAAGTCCAGAACCAGATGGCTTCACCAGTGAATTCTATGAAACATTCAAGGAATATTTAATCCCTATTCTCTTCAAACTCTTCCAAAAAATCGAAGAGGAGGCAATACTTTACAACTCATTTTTTGAGGCCATTATCACCCTGATACCAAAACTTGGTAAAGATAACACGAAAAAAGGAAACTACGGACCAATATCTCCAATGAACCAGATGCAAAAATCCTAAATAAGGAACTAGCAAACTGAATACAGCAACATATTAAAAAGATTATGCACTACGATCAAGTGGACTTCATCCCAGAGGCACAGGGATGATTCGATAATCGCATACCGATTAAAATGACACACCACATAAACAAATTAAAAATTAGAATCATATGATCATATCAATAGGTGCAGAAAAAGCCTTCGACAAGAATCAACACCCATTTATGATCAAAACACTTAACAAAATCGGTATAGAAGAAAAGTACTTTAACATAATAATGGCCATATATAACCAACCCTCAGTCAATTTTATATTTAATGGTGAAAAACTAAAAATCTTCCTTCTAAGATCAGGAACAAGGCAAGGCTGTCCACTATTGCCACTGTTATTCACTATAACATTGGAGGTCCTAGCGAGTGCTATCAGGCAAGTGAAAGGTATAAAAGGCATCCAAATAGGAAATGAAGTCAAAATGTTGCTATTTGAGAATGACGTGATTCTCTATATAGAAAATCCTAAAGGCTACACAAGAACACTACTAGAAACAATAAGCAAATACAGTAAAGTCTCTTGATACAAAGTCAATGTTAAAAAATCCATAGCCTTCCTATACTCTAATAATGAAGTGTCAGAAACAGAATTGAAAAAAAATACTTCCTTTTGCAATTGCAATAAAAAGAATAAAATACCTAGGAATAAATCAAATGAGACATGTGAAGGACCTATATAATGAAAACCATAAGACCCTATTAAAAGAAATCAAAGAAGATACAAAGAAATGGAAAGATATTCTGTGTTCTTAGATTGGAAGACTCAACATAGTTAAAATGACCTTATTACCTAAAGCATTATACAGATTTAATGCAATCTCCATTAAAATCCCATCGGCATTTTTTAAAGAAAAGGAAGAAAAAAATCATCAGATTTGTATGGAAGCACAAAAGACCCTGAATTGCCAAAGCCATCCTGAGAAAAAAGAATGAGGCTGGATGCATCACTCTGCCGGACTTCAAATTATACTACAAAGCATCAGTAATCAATACAACATGATATTGGTAGAAAAACAGACACACGGACCACTGAAAGAGACTCAGGATCTCAGAAGTAAACCCATATTTATATGGGGCAAATAATTTTCGACAAAAAAGCCAAAAATGTACAGTGGAGAAAGGAAAGTCTCTTCAATAAATGGTGCTGGGAAAACTGGAAAGCCACATACAAAAGAATGAAGCTAGACTGTTGTCTATCATCACACACCCAAATTAACTCAAAATGAATTAAGGATCTGAGTATAAGACCTGAAACAATAAAAGGCATAGAAGAAAACATAGAAACTAAACTGAAGAACCTTGGACTTAAAGAGGATTTTATGAATTTGACGTCAAAGGCAAGGGAAGTAAAAGAAAAATAAATGAATGGGACTACATCAAACTAAAAAATGTCTGATCCACAAAAGATACTATCAACAAGGTAAAGAGACAACCATTCAAATGGAAAAATATATTTGCAAGCAACACCTCCAATAAGGATCTAATACCCAAAATATACAAAGAACTCATATGACTCAATAACAACAAGTAAATGATCTAATCAAAAAAAGAGTAGAGGATCTGGACACTTCTCTCTAGAGGACATACAAATGGCCAACAAATATATAAAAAGATGTCCAACATAGCTTTTTATTAGTGAAATGCAAATCAAAACTACAATGAGATACCATCTCACACCTGTTAGAATGGCTATACTCAATAGTACAAGTAATAACAAATGTTGGAGAGGATGCAGAGAAAAAGGAACCCTCATACGTTGCTTTTGTGACTGCAAATTGGTGCAGCCACTATGGAAAAGACTGTGGATGTTCCTCAGAAAACTAAGAATTGATCTACCATATGATCTAGCAATCCCTCTACTGGGTATTTATCCCAAAGACTTGAAAACCCATATCCCAAAAGATATTTGCACACCGATGTTCATAGCAGCATTATTCACAGTGGCCAGGACATAGAAGTAACCGAAGTGTCCTACGAGAGATGATTGGATAAAGAAGCAGTGGTACATATATACAATGGAATATTACTCAACCATAAGAAGAGATGAAATACTGCCATTTGGGACAATATGGATGGACTTTGAGATAATCATACTAAGGGAAATAAGCCAGACAGAAAAAGTTGAAAATCACATGATATACTTATATGTGGGATGTAAACCTAAAAGCAACAAATGAACAGGACAAACAGAGACTCATGAACATTGACAATGGACCAGAGGGGAGAGGGTAAGAGTGAGGGGCCAAAAATAAATAAAATGTTAAAAAATAAATAAGGAAATAATGTTTAATAAAAGAATAGAAAAAAAGGAAATTAAAAGAAGAAACTCTTTGGGGGAAAAAGTAAAGCTTTATCAACAATCAAGTGCTTTCGCAACTTTAAAATCATGCCTGAAATATACAAATATATTTAAAGATGCTATTGCAACAATAGACATACTTTAAAATGTTATTACATGATTTTCAAAAGCATTTATTAGACTTAAACAGAGATTAATGTTCATGTTAATTTTATGGAATCATGAAATAGAAGAGAGTTTAACTATTGAATTGAAAACTGGCTAAAGGGCTGAAAACAAAGAAAAGCAATAATTAGAAACTTCAAGCTAAAAATTGCATTTCATTTGATATTGGAGCAAAAAGATTGATCTCAGGTAGTTTTTCTAAAATTTTCTAAAATATATTTCCTAATGCAGCTCTAGTCATATGAAAGAAAACTATACACACATGCACATATATACATATACATATATATACATATATTTATATGCATATATATGTAAATACAAACTGAAGATTTTACTAAAATTACCCCCAGTCACTTTCCAGGGACCACTGGACTTGTCTTTATTCTTCATCTCATTATTGCCCTCAGATTATGTTTTAATCCTAGCATTTTATGATGTTGAATTATGGGCAATGATGAATGTTATCTATGCCCAAATTTGATTTTTCATCTACAAAGTGAAGAATTGGAATAGATGATTTCATGATATTGAAGAGGATTAGAATATACCATTCCAAAATGTGCTACTTTAATATATTCATTATTTTAAGCTGAAGATATTTGAGAACAGAAGATGGAATAAGGGCTCTCTGGCCTCTTCTTTTCTATCCAATAACAAAACATAAATTTTCCTGTGACAAAAGATGTCCTCTTACCAGGAAGAGTAAAACATTTATGTCACCAGAGATAAGGAGTTGATGCCAGGATAATCTGTACAAACAAATCTTCTATTATAATCCCCCATATACTTCTTAATCACTTTCTCACAATTTACTACCACTAGTCCAAACTCCTTTTCCCTTTGTCTTGTCACAGCTCCAAAATTTATCATTGTTTGTTAAAATAGTATAAAGCTGTTGGACCTATCTACTTCTTTGGGTCTTCATTTATTTTCCATGAAAGCTCTTATACCATGTCAAAATATTAAAATCAAATACAATTTGACTTTGTCCAGTTAATCTGTCTTCTGTCAGTATAGTTTTTAGGCCCAGTCACAGAACCTAAGAGGACTGAGGAAAAGTCTTTGCTTATATTTCCTTCTAAGCCTTAAACAAGTTATCAATTTTTATTTGCAGTGAAGATTTATAACCAAATACAAAAAAAAAATTAAAACATGTTTTACCAAACTATAAAAAAATTAGACCAAGAGAGTTTTAGAAATTATGAGTATCAAAAACAAACAAAAAACTATGCTGCTTTATTTAATATGCTCATTCTCTTTAAAATTGAAATCATCTTTGTAACTAATTATATCAGAGATATCACAATGAACAAAACAATTTCTCTAAATATCAACAGATGTATATTTTATAATTGATGCAATCTCGTGAACTGTGAGTTATATCAAAAACTTTTCATCAACACGGTATTTATTCCTCATAAAATAATCATTCAAAAAATGTATTTATTCAGTTTTAGTTTTAATCTTCTGACAAAAATTGCATTAGAACTTAGTGCTTTCTTGGGTAGAAAGTCTACTGGATTCCAATTAGGTTTCGCAGAGACCAGGACTTATTTTTCCTAAGACTAAATCATTAAATTTATTATTTTACCTACACTTTATACAGCAAAATTGTCTTGAAAAATATATGTACACAAAGATTTTATAGAGAAACAGATAAAAGATTACACTTTGGGGAGGAATGATAAAGAATAAGTAATAAATATTTATGAATCTTAAAATTGTAAATAAGGTTCCAGATCTGAAAGGGACCTTTTATACTAACCAGAAGGTGATTATTCTACATATTATGTTTTAGACAGTGGCTCTCAGCCTTTAGTATGTATCAGAATCATCTGAAGCCCCACCCTCAGAGTTTCTGATCTTGTAAGATTGGGGTGGATCCAACAGTTTGCATTTCTAAAAATTTCCTAGGTGATGCTGGTGCTGCTGGTTTGGAGACCACCCTTCAATAACTACTAATGTAGGACACTGGTTTCAAACTTTAAGGACTAAAACTATTTAATTTGGATTTTTCAAGAGTTTAAGAAAAATAGATTCCTAATCCCCGCACCAAAGAGAGACCAATTCAGTAGGTACGTCGTGAATTCCAGAATTCTATATTTTCAAAATATTCTTCTCATGATTCTAATGATCAGTTAGGTTTGAGTGTTTTCCTTTCATTCCTTTATGTAACTTGATCTTGACATTTCCTATAGACTGCACATAAAGTAAATGTTTCTTCTCACATGTTTTTATTCATCTAAAAGGAGTCATAAAGTACATTTAAAATCAAGTGGAATAGAAACTCGATTCTTCTAAAGCCTATAGGGAGACTTTATTATAGAAATAGCATCTGGAAGCACAGAAAGCAAAAGATGCAGTATACAGATTTCTACATAGCTTACAAAACAAATGAAATGCTTTACATCATTGATCAGATTAATTGAAAAACAATTGGTTGTTTATTTGCTCTTTAAATAAAAGAAAAAACAAGGAAGGGTACTGTGATGGTAGATTAAGAAATATCACATGGAGAAGGCCAGAGACACTTTAAGATGATTATAATGTACTGATGATAATAGAAAACCAGTGCAGTGAAACACTATTGTAGGTTGCTTCCCTATACACTATGGATTTAGTGGATCAAGGTATGTCATGTGTACAGAGGTGTAATTCATCTTTCTCACACCTATATGGAGAGCCCTCTACAAAGAATAAAATAAAGCAATCATAAGGCTTTGTGATGAATGAAGCCTCTTTAATTCATTTTAAAAGACCTTGTTAGGTTTTCTATTTAAGCTTATTTTAAAAGAGGATTCTTTGAAAACAAAAGAGTTGATAACTTCTAAGAAGGCAGTTTGCAAAGAGTAGCTAGTTATAGAGGTAATTTTCTACTACTAACAAAGGTACCATTGTATTTAAATTTTAAGAACCATTTAGAAGAAGAGTGGACAACTAATTATATGAGTAGGAAAGGAAATGTTTAGCATTTAAGAAGATTGGAGAATGGCTCCCCTCAGTTTAGGGACACAGTCATGAATAATTTGTGTTTGATACATAAAATATAGTGTTTGTTCTTTCTCCAAACCACCTCCTCCACCCACCAACATGTAAACAAGTCATTTAGTTACAATGTTGGAAGGATAAACTAAGATTATCCACTGAATTACCTCCAATAGTTTACACTGGTCTAATAATTAAAGATATCTAATAATCAAGTCTAGCTATAAGATCAGCATTACAATGAATTGAAGTTGATAATAGTAATAGATCTAAGTTCTATCTAAGTAGTAGTTTTTAAGAGTGCTCTATAAAAATATTTACTTTTTGGTTTAATTATCAAGTACAGCTATTTTAATAAGCCTTTTTAGGGCAATCTAAATTAGGTTGGTGTTGGGACCCAGGGCAGAGCACACCAAAACATCCCATAGTAGCATATCGATTATTTTGAATTAAACTTACTTGAAAAGCAGCCAATTCAAGAAGGACATGTTGACCCTCTGTTATCTCCTTGAATGCAGAAAATAAATCTCCCCTATGAAAGATACCCTCCTTACCTTACTCCACAGGTCTGAGAGAGATACCCTAATTGCCAGAGTTAAGAAATCTAGGGCTAAAAAGCTTAAATAAATGATCTTTGTTATAATGTAGGGAGGAGACAAGAGAACTAAAATGTTAAATCAAGCTATATTCAGAGACTGCAATCTGATCAGCCCTGCAGCCACACAAGGAAACCTGCAGACCAAAGGAAGATTTCTGCTGAGTTGCTAACAAACCATTTCCTACACTATGAAGAGAAAACAACAAAACAGAGTCTTTAAGTCACATCCTACACAAAATAAAATTATTCATTCCTTATGGCTAAAAACATGGGGAACCTATGGATCAAAGGCTGGGAACTGCCCACAGTCCTTTCACGCTACATATTCTTACCTTTTCTCACTACACACTCATTCTTTCACACTGTATATCCATTCTATGAAAGGAAAATGGGTAAACAAAGTCTCTAAACTATAATTCACAGAAACTAAGAATGATACATAAACTGACTTATCTGAAACATTAGGAGTCCCTCTCAGTGTCTTTCTCTCAGTCTCTCTCACTGTCTTTTGCTCTGTCACTCTGTCCCTCTCTGTGTTCCTCTGAGTTTCTCTCAGCCTCTCTCACTTTCTGCCTCCGAGAGGAGACCATGGTCTGTCTCTACTGCTCTACTAAACTTTCCTTTTGACTCTAACTTTGGCGTGCGTTTGAATTCTTTCTGGAGCAGAAGGAACACTTTTCTCTTTCAGTGCAGTGCTTGAGCCCTAACCCCCACTCGGAAAATTTGCATCAGTTACTCCTCTATTAAATTATTACCCAACATCAAACTTTGTTTAGATTACTCACTAATAAGCATGTAAAACCTAAATGTCTTTTTCCTGTTATTTCTTCACATATTTATTCTTTGTTTAAAAAGTATAGAAAGCTGGCTGGTTAATAATTGGGGGAGCATCACCTATAATTTTCCAAGCACTCATATTAAGTTGTTTTTTTCTTTTGTTAATCTGGTCTTGTGTCAATATTATTATTAGCTCAGCTGTTAGGTAGTTAGGTAGACATGAGTGAATGAGGAATAAAAGCCCCACCCAAAGACCTCCCTGGAACAACCATTTTGCAGTTATAAATTACCCCCACATCCCAAGGAATAAAGAAGTAGAAAGTCATAAAATGCCAGCCATTTTAATCTGGACACCAGCACTTGCAGTTAGTAGTAACCTAACCTCTTCATGACCTATCC
The DNA here is from genome assembly GCF_000325575.1 of Pteropus alecto. Classification (NCBI taxonomy): domain Eukaryota; kingdom Metazoa; phylum Chordata; class Mammalia; order Chiroptera; family Pteropodidae; genus Pteropus; species Pteropus alecto. The sequence continues at coordinate 1,490,196 of NW_006430732.1, forward strand.
TCATTATACCATCATTACGATATCATGCCTATGCCTTGAAGTCCATGAATCTAATTATAACAGACTGAAGTCTTGGTGACCACATGCACAGTAGGCAAAGGATCATATAACAGCCAAATGTCAATCGAAATGACCTCATGTGCCACTCGTTTAGCACCACCCTAGTAACCACCCATCACGGCCACAATATAAGGTTTATTTCCTGAATTCTACGCTGTTATTGCTCTCTTTGGTATAACACTCTCCTCCTTCGAAAGGTACATTAACAAATCCTACCCTTTACTTCTGCACGGTTACAGCCCTCTTTGCTGTAACCTGCCTTTCCCTAGGAGCATACTTTAATCAAACCCTTTTCTCTCTTGAAGTGTACTTTAATCTTACTTTTTCTAAATCTCACTGATCTGTAATTCTTTACTGCATTGACAAAAAGAATTAAGGACTCCCACCCCCAGTGCTACCCAGGGACAACAAATTTTAGATCTCCCCAATGGTAACACAGCCATAAGAACCTGAGAAGGGTAGAGGGCAAAATTTATCTCCTGGCCAAATACTGGCGAAAGACAGAATAATGAGAGAAAAGCAAACCAAAGTTTATTAACATACACTTCAG
>NW_006430732.1:1490954-1492520 GCF_000325575.1 Pteropus alecto
TAAGGGGAAACAGGCTTGGTTAATGTTTCTTAAAGAGTAAAAGGAAAAGCCTTTGGTTTAAAGTCCCCTCCTCCTCCAGACTCTAAGGCCCCTGCCTGGCCTAACAGCATTTCTGCTTAACAATAGGCTGATGTCCCTTATCAATAGCCAGAGATCTGAGTCGCCAGGGCAATTATCAGGATTTGAGAGAGAGAGCCTTTTTTCCAAAGGAAGGAAGAAAACTTAACTAGGTTTACTAAAAAGATTAACTCTGCAAGAGATGTCCCATTTCATTTCCTGCTAAAAGATTAAGAATTTTATAAGTGATATCCCATCTCAGTATCACACAATTTAAATAATAATAAAATATACTCTATCCTATATTGTAAATTTATACATTTAATTGATTATCACAGAATTGGGGACAGTGGCCATAAGTTTTGAATGCTGGATTTTCCAACTTAAACTTACACACTGATTAAAGTATGATTATAATAGAAATAATATAAATGTTAAAAACTGCACATTTCCCTATTTAAACTGCTATACCTATGCCTCAGACACTCTGGATGCAGGACAGGGCAAATTCCCCCAAGTAGGGGGAGACCAAGCCTTGCCCTGAGAGAGAAGAGGGTTCTTGGCAGAGAGAAAGAATTCAAACACATGCCAAAGTAAGAGTCAAAATAAAAGTTTATTAGACAAGGGGTAACACTCCATTGACAAAGTGTGGTCTCCTCTCAGAAGCTGAGAGTGAGAGAGACTCAGAGAGACTCAGAGGGACAGAGACAATAGAAAGACAAGGACAGTGAGAGAGACGAGAGTAAAGGCAGTAAGAGGGACCCCGAATGTTCGAGAATTCAGTTTATATATCATTCTTTAGTTTTTGTGAGTTACAATTTAAAGATTTTGTTTACCCATTTCCTTTGATATGGACATACAATGAGGAAGGATAAGAGTATGTAGTGTGAAAAGACCTGCTGGTAGTTCCCAGGCTTAATCCATAAGTTCCCTATGGTTTTTGCCATAGGAAATGAAGGATTTTATTTTGTGTAGGGCAGCTACTTAAAGACTCTGTTTGTCTTGTTTTCCTTTCACAGGTGTGGGAAATGGGTTGTTAGCAATTTCAGCAGAAATCTTCCTGTGTTCTGCAGGTGTCATTGTGGTCTGGCTGCAGAGCTGATCAGCATTATGCAGTCTCTGACTGTATCTTGATTTAACACTTTAATTCTCTTGCCTCCTCCTTACATTATGCTTGTGCTCCAGAGAAGGCAAAGGCGAGCTACAAAATATCATCCCAAAGTAAGAAAGTGGATCAGACCAAGACAAGTTATGGTGTTGATGTAAAGTGACAAAAGGCAATACAACCCTTACCAAGATAAATTAACACGATGAAATATATATTTCAGTGTCCAAGTTATTGAGTTAGAATGTACCTTAGACTCAGAAGAAAATAAAATGGGCAGTTTTGAGATGGTACATCACTTATAAAATTCTTAATCTTTTAGCAGGAAATGAAATGGGACATCTCTTGCAGAGTTAATCTTTTTAGTAAACCTAGTTAAGTTTTCTTCCTTCCTTTGGGTAAAA
>NW_006430732.1:1493494-1497065 GCF_000325575.1 Pteropus alecto
TGTCTATTCCCAATGTGCTTGCTGGAAAATTACTGTTTGGCTATCGCCCATGGGAACATAACACTCTAACAATAAGCTTTCTTGCAAAACTGTCCTGTGGGTTGACAGTTAGTAAAAAGAAGAAAAATAGGCTTGTGTGTTCAAACAGAAAGAAGAATGAGGTTTAGGGCTTAAAAACCCTGTACCTCTACATTTCGAGGCTGCTTAATTTGGGATCTGCGTACCTCTGGCAGACCCAGCTGGTTGAATAGAGTGTGTTTCCTATAACTCACTGATTTCTGGCAGTCTGTGTGTCTATCGGGGGCTGGCGGCTACAACATTTGGAGGCCCCAGTGAGATCTCAGGACGTGGCCCTGAGATTTAAGACCAGACCGGCCTCCCAAGCGGTTGCTGTCCCTGTTACGGACTCAAAGGGGTGGCCAACCTGAAACGTTCTAGGGCCCTTGAATGCCATGACGGGGTCAATGCAATCATCAAGGACGTAACCTTTAGGACACACTCTTTGTTCCTGGTCCCGACAGGAATCTCTGAGGCCTTGACGTCTGGATAAAAAGGTACCTTTCTGTTTCTGTTGACCGGCCATTGGGGGTCCGTGGACAGACTGGACTCAGTCATATCTCCCGGACAGTGGCCAGGCCGCAGTACGCTGCCTCCTGTGCCCTGTTATCGGGTTCTGTCTATTGTCTTTGGTCTTGTCTAGTTTGTAAGTGGTAGACCTCTCCGGGTCCACCTACACCCCAGTAATTGTTCTCGTCTGAGTGTCTGTCTTGTCTTTTCCGTGCAAGCGATGGGGGGAGGCCCGGAGTTCACAGAAGACACCCTTGGGGTGTGGGTGTCTCCTGCGACATTTCAAAGAAGGGTTTGTAGAGGGAGCTGACTGTGGCATAAAGTTTTCTCCAGGCAGACTAAGAACATCGAGTGAAGTTGAGTGGCTGTCTTTTGATGTAAACTGGTCTCCGGAGGGTTCTTTTGACAGGAGTTTAGTGAGGAATGTTTGGAAGATTGTCACGGGAGACCCGGGACATCCCGATCAGTTTCCTTACACTGATCAATGATTAAACCTTGTTCAGACACCCCCTCCTTGGCTCCGCCAGTGTGCCCTTTCTCCAGGGGCGTGAGTCTTAGTTGTGGGCCCCCTGAAACATGCAGCAACTGAATCTCCAAGACAGCCCAGTCCCTCAGTCCTCCAATCTTCACCGGAGGACAGTGACCTTCCCCCACCCTATAATCCAGGACAACAGAGGCCCAATAGCACCACCTCACCTCCCCGGATGCAGGCAGGTAACCCTTATGGGCCTACTGCTCCTGCTCCGGGCGGGGCCCCAACCAATACCACCACCCCTCCAATCTCCACTGGAGGACAGTGACCTTCCCTCACCCTAGAATCCAGGACAACAGAGGCCAAATAGCACCACTTCACTTCCTCAGAGGCGGGCAGGTAACCCCTATGGGCCTTCTGCTCCAGCTCCAGGCAGAGCACCAGCCGATACCACCACCCCGGCCATCCTTCCATTGTGAGAAGCACCACCCCAGAGACATCACACAGATAGGCCCTTTATGGTTTATGTGCCTTTCTCGACTAGGGACCTGTACAACTGGAAGGCACAGAATCCACCTTTTTCTGAGAAACCCCGGGCATTAATGGGATTCTTAGAAAGTGTGTTTCAGACTCACTGCCCCACCTGGGACGATTGCCAACAGCTTTTAATTATCCCCTTCACCACGGAAGAATGTAGATGCATACAGACAGGCTCTTTATGGTTTATGTGCCTTTCTCAACTAGTGACCTGTACAACTGGAAGGCACAGAATCCACCTTTTTCTGAGAAACCCCGGGCATTAATGGGATTCTTAGAAAGTGTGTTTCAGACTCACTGCCCCACCTGGGACGATTGCCAACAGCTTTTAATTATCCCCTTCACCACGGAAGAATGTAGATGCATTCTGGCAGAAGCGCAAAAGATAGCTGCGGGAGGGAGGAGAGTTGAGGAAGCACAGGAATGGATTGAGGAGGAATTTCCCTCCACCCACTCAGACTGGGGGCACAATTCTCAGGCAGGGAGAACGGCGTTAGATCGGTACCACCAGATTCTAATTGGGGGAATTAGGATGGCTGCTCATCAGCCAACTAAACTTTCTAAGGTAATTGAAGTTATATAGGGACCTCAGGAATCCCCTGGAGCATTTTTTGAATGAGGCGTACCAGGTATACACCCCCACTGATCCTGAGGCCCCTGAGAACCAGCAGGCAATTAATATAGCCTTTGCTACTCAGGCAGCCCCTGATATCCAGTGTAAATTGCAAAAAATTAGCAGGTTTTGCAGGGATGAAACTGTCCTGACTTGTTGAGATAGCCCAGAAGGTATTCAACAACAGGGAGGTACCAGATGACGCCAAACGTATGTCTAAAATCCAAAGCTACTGTCATCGACCCAGCCAATCTGTTGCCAGACCCAGATCCTGAGAACCCTGTTCATGACTGCATGGATTTCACTGATGCTGTGTGTTCCTCATGGCCAGACCTCAAAGACTCCCCTCTGCCTGAGGCCGATGAAGTTCTGTTCACGGACGGGAGCAGCTTCATGCAGGAAGGAAGGAGGTATGCTGGGGCAGCAGTCGTAATGCTAACTGCCACCATCTGGTCACAAGCTCTTCCCCATAGGACTTCCGCTCAAAAGGCAGAACTCATTGACCTCACTGAGGCACTAAGATGGGGAAAGGATAAGGCAGTCACAATATACACTGACAGCCGATATGCCTTTGCCACTCACTGCACATGTACGCAGATCCATCTACAAGGAAAGAGGGCTTCTGACTTCAGCTGGGAAGGACATCAAGAACAAGGGGGAGATCTGAGCCTTACTTGAAGCCATATAGATTCCTAAGGCTCTTGCTATTTATTGTTCATTGTAAAAGGCATCATAAAGAGAATAGTCCTGAGGCTGAGGGAAACTGACAAGCCGATGCAGAGGCAAGAACAGCGGCCACAAGGCCAGAGGGGCCCCCACCACATCTATTGACTGTTGTCCCTTACCCAGAACTGCCTCCGTCTCCAAGCTATACAGCAGAAGAGAACATATATTTTCAAGACAAGGGAGCCACTAGGAACCAACAGGGTGGTGGACGACCCCAGATGGAAAAATCGGGCTCTCACGGGCCCTTGGAAGGACTCTCCTCCACCAACTGCACCAGACCACACACCGAGGGTGAATTAAGATGCTCCAAGCTTTAGACCCCTACTTTCACTTGTTAGAAGAGAGAAGAACTACAGAGGAGATTGCCTGACGAATTTCCGGGCATATGCATCATATTCTAATGATGGTATAATGAGACTCAGGTGAGTTTCTAATCCTAACTTGACTAATGTCTCTTTTAGGATCCAATTCATTCGCTCTACTTGTCCCGAACTTTGGGGCCGGTAGGCACAGTGGAGTTTCCATCGCAAATTTAGGTAGCTAGCCAATTGTTATGATTCCTTTGCTACGAAGGCTGGCTCGTCATCTGACCCTAAAGTTCTGGGGAGACCAAATCGAGGGAGAATTTATTCTAGTAGTTTCTTAGTACTTACTAA
>NW_006430732.1:1497486-1497825 GCF_000325575.1 Pteropus alecto
TTGTTAATATCATTATAACAGACTGAGTTCTGGGAACAAACATGTGCAGAAAGCAAACTGATGAGTCACTGAGTCCTGTCAATCTTAGTTGTCAATCAAGGAAGCCCACTCCTCTAAGAAAAGTAACCAACCACAGCAAAAAGGTATAAAAACCCTGAAGTCTTTGTTAGCAGGCCTTTTGAGCCACGCTTCTCTTGCTCAAGGTCCGCTACCACGTCTGGAAGTGTACTTTCCTTTCTAATAAAACTTTTCTTTCCTACTGTATTTTGGTGTCTTGCTCAATTCTTTGCTTGAGACATCAAGAACCTGGACAACGGGTTGGGAGAGGACTCCACTCTC
>NW_006430732.1:1497858-1498520 GCF_000325575.1 Pteropus alecto
CAGCAGGAACATATTTTATAATTATCATTAATGTAGTAGTAGATAATTATTAAAAATAAATGAATGCCATCAGAAAATGAGCGTATTATTGAAAAATAATCATAAAAGATTTATATAGTCTCCCATTTTATTTTGGGTTTTATTTATTTGTTGAACAAACATTTATTGAAATCCTGTTATATTCCAGTCTCTGTGCTAAAGGACGCTGTTGTAACCCCCTTTCCTGTATACGAGTCATAAAATAAAGTATCATAAAGTATAAATAACAAAAATGTTAATTTTGTATTTTTAGTATGATAAATATCTTTCTCAGTCACACAATTGGCTGAGTATCTGAGAAAATGTTATGAAATTTCTTGTGCTGCCAACTCTAAAGCTGCTTTTATGAGCTTCAGGTGAATTCAATTCTAATGTTTATATGAATTTCTCATTCCCTTAAACAGCATCCCTTAATCTGGACTTATCAGTTGCTCACAATGAACCTTGATCTCTTTCTTCAGTGTTCATTCAAAAAACTTTTTTTAGCACATATACTGAATGGGTTGACAGCTTCACTATTTGAATTCTATATGAATAAAGAGATACAATAAATGTGAGAGACAATTCGAAAAGAAAAAAATGCTGCATTGTAACACCCATCTCTATTAAAATCTAAGGGCAGA
>NW_006430732.1:1498607-1502627 GCF_000325575.1 Pteropus alecto
AATTTAGGAATAAAAAGATACAAATACTCTTGGGGAAAAAAGAATAAGAGAGAAGACATTATAAGATAAGAGATTTCAATATATTTTTAGAAAATAGAAGTGTTTTGATAAAGTGGTAACCGCTTTGGTGGAATAGCAAAGAATGCTACAACCTGCAGGCTAATGAGAATGATGTTAATATTTGCTCAGTAGAATCCTGAAAAGCTCTGGAATAGAGGAGAGAAAATGAAGTGAGAGAAAGAAAAGATTAGAAATGAGTTGAAAATCTCCAACTTCCATACTCACAATGTTGCAGTCAGTTGCTAAACCTTAGGAAGCAGGCCAGAGGTTTATGCTCTGGAGAAAGTAAACAGAAGAACCTCAGAAATGCAAAGAGACATAAGCCAGAAAACAAGAGCATTAATTGAAACTCTCAGTACAAAATGGTCTGGTAGCCCTAAACTTTATTCTGCCCTTGTAGAACTCTGGCAATGAAGCTGTTACCTACCAGAATAACCATCCCCCAACACACCCCAGGAAATCAAAGGACTCTTCTCTAAATAAAACAGCAAAAATCTTAAAACAAACAAACAACTCCACGCACTGAGCTGCATTTTTTATCTCTTATAGTAGGAAATCAATAATTGATGTCTAAAACTGATAAATCAAGAAATAGCAGAATTAAGCACACTATACAGTTTATTAGCTAGGTAGACTAAGCTCCTATAACAATTACACACCAACAATTTAGTGGCTCAGGAATGAGAAGTCTATCTCTTACATAGCAATCAAAGATGAGTATTCAAGATAGGAGACCACTCTGCTTCATTCAGCCGTTCAGTACCCCAACTGAAGTCAGCTCTCTAACATCTTTGTACAGGCTTCCCAAAACTTTCCAGTTGTTACTATTTCTGGCCATGCAACCAGGAAAAGAAAATATGGAAAAGGTATAATTTTTCTTAAGGCACTGGACCAGAAGTGACAAATTCCAATTCTTCTCACATTTCATTAGAAATTGCATAGTCATATAGCCATATCAAATGCAAGAGAAGTTGAGAAATGCAATATCTAAATAGGCAGTCATGTATCCAATTTAGCCCCAACAGTCTAGGGGAGAAGTGGATTTTGGTGAACAGTTGATAGTCTGCCTCATAAAGGTAAAAAAGGACAGAATGAATAATTGAATAAAATAATGGATAAACATTGGGTGATAAAGTGACAAGAATAAGATGGTGTGTACTAATACTAGACCTGGTGGTAAAAGAAAAAGAAAAAAAAAAATATTACTTGGCAAGAACTGGTTGTAATCAAATACTTGATTGGTCAGTAGAATTTAGGCTGTATATATATCTAATTAAGCTATTTGAAAAGATGAACATTATTAAAATTCCTGCAAAAATAGAATATGTACCCACTCAATATTTATAAATGCTTACACATCCCATTATAGCTGAACAGAGAGTATTGTAAAATAAGAGGGTAGTTCCTTGCTCTTATGGTACTTTTTTAAAATTTAGTTTCCAATATAGGTTTCTCATACATTATCTTATTTGCACTCCAGAAAAACAACATGGTGTAGGTATTGCAGGGAGTATGAGTCTCATTTTATATATTAAGAGCTTAGGTTTAAGAGGTTTCATAATTTGCTCAATACCACAGTTATTAAGACTGAATACAAACTCATTTCCGTTTAAATCCTAGGTCTATGTTTTTCTTACCCATACTTTGCTGCCACTCATCATCAGAACATGCCATCCTAATCAATAAAGACCAATAGAAAGTGCCACTTACAATAATTTTGCCAGATTTAACAAATAAAAACACAGAACACTTCAACTAAATTTAAATTTCAGATAAATAACAATTTCCTTTTGTCTAAGCATGTCCCAAATATTGCGTTGGGCATACTTACACTAAAAAATTATTTGTTGTTCATTTGAAACTCATATTTAACTAGGAGTATTTCACCTAACAACCCAAGCCTACACCATATGAATATTTTTTATTCCTGATCAAACACTTCTTTACTATCAAATAGCAGCAGCAACTCTTAAATGAGAGGTAAGCATTGATGCAAACATTTTGGTCACTGTAAGTAGCTAACCTGAAAAAGCAAAAATTGGCCAAACTTTATTATCCCCACTCCCAATTATAGATTGCAGAATTTCAAAAAAAAAAAAATTCTCTGCACATTACCATAAAAACATCAGCTATGCTTAAATAGAAATAGCATTAAGTGAAGATTCTATTTGCCAGGTTTATTTTTTCATTTTCAGTTTGAACTATTAGAAATGGTTGTCCATGTTGATCACACTTGCTGGGAAATTGTCCAATTATTACTTTTATGTTTGCTGTATCTAACTGAGCCACATGTAGTATGTTTCATAATAGCGTTACTGTATCACTAAATTATTGAAAAAAAAAAAACTTCTAATGCATTTTTCTCCAACAAAAATGATATTTATACATTGAATGTTTTGTTTTGTTTTTAGCATTTATGTTGCTAAAATATTAACATATTTCTCGTTTATGTCATGCTTACTTTTGAGGAAAGTACTTTTTGCTTGCATTCAGAATCAGAAAAGGCAATACTGTATGGGTAAAAGAATCACCATTTATGAGAAAAGAGGTCAGATTTTTGTGGTAGTTTTATTTCTGTCTTTGAGGGAAAAGACTTGGCCTTTTATAGAGATTTTAATGTTTTGAGGCAGTCTGGCATGCCATTCAGGAGGGCCTTCTGCTGCTTTTCACAGAATGGCTCAACCTGTGAAGCTCTTTTCTAGAGTCAAGACCAGGCAATTTGGTCATGACCTAGGTCTTGACATATTATATCACTGAACGTGCTATCATCATTAATTGTATTGATTTTTTTTTTTAGTTGTATTACACTGCTCAGATTTTTTAATGTTCTTTTAAATTATCTCTATATGACAGTTGAATAATTGATTTCTGTTTAGCTCAGTGAAGTAAATTAGTTAAATAGGTAAAATGTAGATAAAAATAAACCTGACTGGGGTTGGACTGTATTGTTCATATTAAAACTTCCTTTATCTGCTAGTTTTTGTGGGGTGAGGATTTGTTAAAATCAAGGAGTCAGTGATTACATTAGAACTAGAAGCCCAATTTCTATTTATTTTTTGTTTATTTTAATGAGTGGTGTGAATAATTTTACAAGGAGATACCTACTATAGTGACCTTTTCAGACACTTTGGTAATACTGTCTCCAAGGCATACATATTTGTTCTTAGCATTTAAAATATATTCTCAGAAAATAAAACTTGAGATATTTCTTGTCAGTTGCTGCTGCATAAATATAATATGTTATCTATTGTCAGTGAACAAGAGATATGGGGTATCTCCATCCACCAAGATTCATTTTACTGGTAAACAATTGAGAGCCTTAGATAAACTGATATTTAATTCAAAATGATAAAAAAACAAACAAACAAACAACTGTTGAACCTGTCAATGTGCAGGAAACTCTCAAGGGTAGAATGGGGGAGTGGATGAGATATGCTTAGTGTCTGCTATGCTATCCTAAGAGTTCTCTGAGCTTTATCTCAGTTAATCCTATGATTCTGTCCTTGTTCCTGTTGCCACTATTTTTATTTTATAAAGAAGAAAATTCAGACTCAGAAATTTTAAGCAAGTTGTCCAATGTCACACAGCAGATACAAGTCAGCTTAATTCTAACTTCTATACTAATCTGCTTCTGAGAGGCCCAAGAGGACGAGTGACTTGCCTGTGGCCACCCAATAAATATCAATGCCACAATCAGATACAAAAGCATCTCACCTCTGGCTTGTCACCACATTGCACCTTTCTTTTAGTTTTCTTTCACTAAGTGCTATGTCTTATAAACACAAAGATTAAAAGACATCTTAACCTAAAATACTTTCATGTTTTTTGAATCAGCAAAGAAGAAAATACATGCTATAAGTCAAAACACGTGTCAACTGTACTATAGATTAAGAATTTCCCCATTCAGGGATATTCTTTCTACCTCTGACTGTGTGGAAAAAAAACCCAGAAGGAATCTCC
>NW_006430732.1:1502672-1506055 GCF_000325575.1 Pteropus alecto
TTTTTTTTTTTTTTTTGGTGGAAGGCATTATAATATGGCACACTATAAAGCAAAAGTTGACTAGATACTCCATTATGAAAAGGATTTATCCGGCGGGGGGAAGGATTACAGTCTTGTCTGTGCAAATGTGGCAAGCCACATGTACAAACTGAACAGGACAGAGATGGAGAAAGTACTTCACAGAGAGGAAGATGAAGTTAAGAGGAGGGGCTGTTATAACCACAGAGCTCTGTTGTAAACAGAGTTCTTCCTGTAGGGCTCTCAAAATGACATAGATTTTAAGAGCTCCTCCCACAGGCCCTTTTGAGTTTTGTCCAGGTTAAAGTCTTCATCATAAATTTTGATATTTTTCTCCTTTTAATCGAGACATTTCTTCAAAAGCATCACTAATCAACATCGAGTTCTTATTTCAGCAGCCTTTTGTCCCTTGATGTTAGGAAGGACCTATTTTGGGTGTCATTTCCCACAACAAAGGGAAGGAGTATAAATCAGAAAACAGCTTGTATTCAGGGTTAACAGGCAACAGGTGCAGAGCTTAATAAAAGAATACAGAACGATGTTAAAAACAACATAACGAACTTAATCTAAGTGATGATTCTAAACCTGGAGCTCAAACATATAGGTAGCAAAATAAAGGTCATTATTTTCTTAGACAGACTGAAGCTCCTGATGACAGATCCAATAACTGGAAAAGTTTCCCCCTTTCACAATAGGCTCGGAAATGTAAACAAGGGTATTTTCCTTCCAAGAAAGAGAAGGAAATAAAAAAACAACAGTGAGAAAAAGAAATGTGCAGGCTTGGTTTAGTCATTTGGGGGAAAGCTGTCTCTTTCAGAGGCTGTCTGCTTTTTGACAGTTTTAGTTTCAGGTTACCAGACCATGTCCAGTTTCAGTCAGGGTTTGGTGCCTTCTTTAGATGTGACACATATATCCAAGAGTCTGCTCCCTGGGGTTTAGCAGCACAGGGGGTAGTTGATAATACCTGATAGGGGCCCTTCCTGAGAGGCTGAAGGGGATTTTTTCTTAGGTGTTTTTTCCAGTAAAAATGTCTTCAGGTTGTAGTATGTGGTGTTTGAGATTTTCATCTCCCTAGGGCATACTCCAAAAAGATTGTTTTATCAAAGCATGGTTAATTTGAATAGAAGTAATTAGGCCTTTATAATATTGAAGTATGTCTCCCTTTATTAACTGTAAATTGAAAGAAACAGAAACCAAATGAATGGGACTCTGTGCAATTATCTCAAGAGGTGAAGTTTATGAGCCCCAAAGAAGGTAGATCTGAAATTTAAAAGAACCAACAGCAATGCTTTTGACCAAGGTATTTGGAGGGGTCTACGAATTTTGCCAATTGATAATGTCATTAGTACATCCAAACAAATTTGAGGATTAAGGTTAATAAACATGATAAAAATGTTATAAAATTGATCAAACAGCACAGACTTTTTTGAAGCATCTCACCAGCAGAATGGATTTATTGATCACTATGGAGATCAAAAGGAGTTCACTAGGTAGGGGTATCTTTCCTAACATGTGGATGCTGTCTTCCTGTGTGCAGACCTGGGAAGAAGAGTGGAGAAGTAAATCATCCACATATTGCAACAAAGTACAACTTTAGGGAGATTTGTCATCTAAATTAGCCTTCAGGATTTGTGAGAAATAAGAAGGGCTCTCAGTAAAAACCTAAGGCATTACTGTCCAGGTAAGTCATTTTCCTTCCCAAGTGAAAACAAAAAGGTATTGGACAGCTGTATCAACTGGAATACTAAAGAATGCGTGACATAAATCAATTACAGTAAAGAATTTACTTCCAGAAACAGAGTGCTGAAGAATTACACTATTGTTTACTGCTCAGAGTTCCTGGACTAACCTCTACCTACATCTCTTTGGCTTTCTCACAGATGAAATGGGAGTGTTACAGGGACTAGTGCAAAGAGTAATCAGGCCCTTAGTTATGTAATCTTCTATTATGGGCTTTATACCTTGAAGGGCCTCTTTACTTATGAGATATTAATTCTGGGAAGGGGTTTTGAAGTATCTATTTGAATCTTAGTAAGAGACACACTGTGGAATCTGCCAATATCAATTGAAGATTTCGCCCATAAAGAGGATGGCAGTTGATTCAATAGAAACATTGAGCAGTGCTGCCAGACTCAGCTATAGTGCCATCAGAAATGGAACAACTAAAATATGTTGAAAAGTTATTTCACCTCATTGGCTAATATGACAGTTACTTTCAAATTCCAGATTTTTCCCTTTCAGGAGAAGAAAGTCTGGCATGATACTACTCTAGGAAGTCTTGGCCTAATAAATAAATAAGGGCAGAAGAAATAAGGAGAAAAGTGTGTTTATCTCATAAAAGGCCCAAGCAAAAATGAATAGGTTTATAGACAAGAACCTATTGAGATTTATTAGAGACCCCCACTATTTGAACTGTTTTAGTGCTCCAAGGCAGGGGCTGTTGTATAGGAGTGGGTTTGAATACCAAGAATGTAGCTTCAGTGCCAATAAGTACAGAGATAGATTTATTTAGAGAAACTTGAAGAAGTTTCTCTAAATTGATTAAAAGGGAGAATTGGGTAAAGCCCCTGCAGTTTCTTGGAGATTAGAAGGACCTTAGAAAGGCTAAGGCAAAAAGTGCTTAAATTTGTGATAATTCATTTTTCAATGTCTTGGATCTTTGCAATTGTAGCAGAAACTAGGAGACATTTGATTTCATATAGGGAACCTTTATTTGCCCAGGTTAAAAATTAAAAATCTTGGCAATCTTACTTCTAGGTAGCTTATATAGAGTATGAGCAAGCTGATTAGCCAAATTAACCAAGTCTAGAGTGGACACGGTTTCCTATATCATCCTGGTCCTTTTAACTAAAAGGGAAAAGTCCCGGTTCAGCCTATCAACAAACAAAGAATTAAAGGTTACCCAAGTGGAATCAACAACTGAAGGATGACAAGAATTTTCTTTAAAAACATTCTGAAGTTGATTGTTATAGTCATGAAAAGATTCGTTAGACTTTTATGAGCAAATCTGAATTTTGTTTCAGTCCACAGGCTTTGGAAAAGCTACTGTAATTGCTCAGTGAAGTCCTCGAGCGAGTTCCTTAGTGTGTTTTTTTTTTTTTTTTCCCCAAAAATAGGGGTTGTTTTCCAAATTCTCTTTTGGATGTTCTTATTGAGCAATTCTCATCTAATGTGGAGTCTGGCTTTTACCAACTATCATATAAATTAGCTGTTATAAATCAGAAAACCCAGGCTGATAAATCTGAATAACTATATAAATTTCTCAGTTACCTTAGCAAATTCTTTAACCATGATTTGTGAATCAGTTTTAGTCTAGGGAACATACAAAACTTGAGGCCCAGAGTGCTTATTTTTAAATGAATAGG
>NW_006430732.1:1506096-1507977 GCF_000325575.1 Pteropus alecto
TGGCAATGGAGGTGGAGGCAAGGAAGCAGGTAGAGGAGGGCAAGATGGCATCAAAGATGAGCTTGAAACAAAGCCATCCTGGTAGAGGATCTTGAGGGCTCTGGAGGAGTCTGAGGTAAAGTAGTCATAGGAGAGCATGGTAGATTTGGAGATGGATCCTGAAACAATAGAGTTAAAGAAAGAGATCAAGACAGCATTGGAGGCGAAGAATACAAGGCTTTAGAAGCCATCTTTTTTCTCTTTAAAAATTTAGTGGCCCTTGTTAATTCTAAATGTTTACTTTTCAAAGATGCAACTCTATGTTCTTTGTGTCATTTGAAAGTCTCAAAATACCACTCAAAATATGCATTGCATTAATCTTTGCAAATTTTAGTGCTAGTATTGTCCAATTTGGTTGTGAGAAAAGTAAATTTTGGAATCTCAAAGGTTCCCCATAGTGGCCACTAATATTCTAAATTACTTTTGGTCAGAGATGTCCACTTAATTAAATATGCACATGAGGAATGACTGCAGCTTTTAAACATAAATTCAGTTAGAATCCCTGGAGGAGGGATGGTCTTAAAATATTTAAATAACTGAAGTCCCATTATTCAGAAACTTTTCTCTAGAGCAAGGACCCAAAATAGTCCATAATAGTTCAAGCAACCTACAGGTTAGATACCAACTAGCTCCACTTAGAACAGTTTTATCTTGAAAGGAGTCTGGCCAATGGCTTAAACACCACATATTTTGAGAAGCAATGCCGTCTTGAGGAAGTCAGATCATAGGCCAAAACAACATAATTCTAGTAGAACAGCATGCTGTCAAGAGAGGCAACCAATGGCTGAGACCCAATCTGGTTCTAGACAGAATCAGACCAAAACCTAATACCATTTCTATGGATATGACCCAGTTCCACATGAATCTGTCTAAAATCTCATGCAGTCCCATGAAGCAGCCTGATCCCTCTAGGGAGTCATTCTAAAGTGTTCACCAAGCTTACAAGTGAACAAACAAACAGACAAGCAAAGACTTTTAACAACAATCACGATGACAAAAAAAAAAAAAAATCTCTAAAATAGTTTCCAAATAAAGCCCAGAGAGCCCTAGAACACTAAAAACTGAAGCTAGACTCCAGAAGAAGGCCCACCCTAAGCCTCTGAGCAGGAGAGCAAAGCACAAGTGGCTCAGTGGGGGATGCTGACACCTGGTTGCTCACCTGCTCTGAAGCTATTTGTTTTTTTCTTCTCTACAATCCCAGACAAGTCCCCAAAATGTTGACCATAAAACAAAAGTGAACTAGGTATTTCATCACCAAAAGGATTTATTCCAGAAAAAAGATAGGATTTCAAATTGGTACCTGAAAACATGACAATTCAAGTGCATAAACTGAACTTCAAAGATGAAGAAAGTGCTATACAGAGGGGGAAACAAAGTTAAAGGGAGGGGCTTTTATAAACATAGAGCTCTATTGTAAACACAAGAGTGCTTCCAGGAGTGCTTCAAAATGGCGTAGATGATAGAGGCTCTGTTCATCCCTCTGGTAACCAAATCAAAGTTGTGACAGAAACAAGGAGCAGCAGCAAAGAAAAATCGCATGGGATCTAGAAGAACAAGCCATACAACTAGGGAGACATCCAAGAAAGAACTCTGCAATGGCAGAAGGTAGAATGGAGTGAGGACGCGGGGCTGCCCAATCCTGAGCGGCTGAGTGAGACAGAGGTGGCAGCAGCGGCAGTGACAGATGCCTCTTAAAGGGGCCGCGTCCGCGAGCGGATTTTCGCGGCGATGGGCCTGCTCGCTCTGAGCACCAGTGCCAACCCGGCTGCGCGCAGGGGCACAAGGGATTTACAAGGAGATATTGTCGTTGACAGGGTCCAGACGAGACTCTTTTTTTTTTTT
>NW_006430732.1:1510523-1514924 GCF_000325575.1 Pteropus alecto
AGTTGAAGGATAGGTAAAGAGCTTCCCAAACAAAAATAAGCTAAAGGAATTTATCACCACCAAGCCAGAATTACAGGAAATGTTGGAGGGACTCCTTTAAGAAGAAAAAACATGTATCAAAAACAGAAATAAAGAATGGTAACAACTACATTCCTATCGATAAGAACCTTAAAGGGGAAAGAATTAAGTGCTCTAACCAAGGAATGTAGTGGCTAAAAGGATAAGAAAACAAAACCCCTTCATATGAAAAGGAAAGGAATGGAAAAAGATATTACTGTGATGAACCTAGAAGGTATTTGTCAGACAGAGAAAGGTAAACACTATATAATTTCACTTATATGTGGAATTTAAGAAATAAAAAGAACAAACTAATCAAAAACAGACTCACAAATATAGTGGACAATTTGATGATGGACAGATGAGAGGGATTTTGGGGGACTGGGAGAATGGGGTGAAGTGTTAAAGAAGTACATATTAGTAGCTGATGGATGGTGATGAGGATGGGAAGCATGGCTGAAGGAAAGCAATTAGCATTAATACATTGGCTAGGTGGAGGATCAGGGAGGGAAGGAGCAACTGAGGGGATCATTTTACTAACTATATAGATGTCTGACCAATGAACTATATACTTGAAACTAATAAAAATTTAAAAAAAAAAAAAAGACAGCCCAATTTAAAAATGAGGGGGGGGAGGAAAAAGAGTGCTTCCGGTAAGGGTCTTTTAAGGACGTAGAATGTGTGAGCTGTTCCCAGAGGTTCTTTTGATTTCTGTCCAGGTTAAGGTCTCTGTCATAAATTTTAACAATATTATTTTACAACACATAGTGGTGTTTTACAATTGTTCTTAACAATCTTTGTTAATAGAAAAACACCATAAAAGTACTGGCAAAGTAAATCACAGAGTGGAGTATGTATTTATAATACATATGCCAATACATATGCCAATGGATTCATATCCAAAATACCTAACGAGCTCTTACAAATCAATTAGAAAATGACAGGCAATACAATTTAAAAAACAGGCAAAATTATTACATTTTACAGAAGAAAATCTTCAGAAGTCCAACAAACATATGAAAAGATGATGGGTCCCACCATGGAAATTAAAACTAAAATCACAATAAAAAATTATTGTATAATCACCAGAATGATTTAAATAAAAAAAGACTGATAATAGCAAGTGTTGATGAGGATGTGAAGTAACTGAACCACCCATATACCATTGGCTTGAAGTGTAAAGTGGCGCAGCCACTTTGAAAAACTGACAGGGTCTACTAAAGTTGAATATATGTACTTATGCAACTTATGATCCAACCAATCCATTTCTAGATTTAAACCTAATAGATATGAATGTACATATACACTAAAAGTTATGTATGAGAATATTGATATTAGCGTTATTCATAGTTGGCAAAAATTGGAAATGATACCTAATTTCTATCAACAAAGAGTGGATACATAAATTATAATATAGGTATACAGTGACATAGCATACATTAATGAAAATAAATTAACTATTGCTATTTGCAACAACATCGATGAACCTCAGAAACATAATTTTGGATTAAAAAAAGCCAAAAACAAAAGTATATACCACATGATTTTGTATTTAAAGTTTAAAAATTGAAAAAAATTAAATAGTAGTTATTGAAGGTAAGATATTGCTTAATTTTGTGTGGATGTGGGGGAGTAATTACAGGGTGACATGAGGGAAGCTTCTGGGGTATTGCATATTTCATCATATGGATGGTGGTTTCATAGGTGTGTTTACTTTATAAACATTCATTGAGCTGTATGTTCAACACATGTACTTTTCTGAATGTATATTTCACAGATTCAATAAAGTTCATAGGAATGATCAGAGAAAACAAAAAAATAAAAATAAACAGGCTATGAAGATAGAAAAAGGACAGTTAGAATTTTCATTATAATGTCATGAACATTCATATGAAGATCCTGTGAATCTACCTTTCAACTATATTATAGCTATTATCAGGCTATTATTGAAATAACTTGAAACTGTCTATGAGACTCAGGTTATGCTCACACTAGGGCAATATTTTAATCTAGTGCTGTTGTGTGGAACTGATCTATTAAATTCAGTGTTTTGTGTAGCAGCAAAAATAATGCTGAAATTATGCAAAATTTTAACCACATTTTTGCACACTTCTATCCCATCAAGCTAGGTAATAGATGTGAAATTGTCCTAGGACTCAGGTGTTTGGGTATATGATTATGTTACAAGCTAGAAATCATAGAAATTATATCTGATAAATGTATACAATTCACTTGTTTGGTAAGGTCTTTATGAAAATGAAAAAGTTTCTATAGTCTTCTAAGATGCATATTTCTAAAAATTATTTGTATGAAAGCTTGGAAGATGAATCATATTTCTATAACTATTTTCTGTTGATTATAGTTTGCAAAGACCAGTGAAGATAGATTTATTTTCTGCTATTATAAAAATAAAACAAAACAAAAAACAACTTACTATCTGGTTTTGACAAAGAGTTCATCAACAAGCAGGGAACTTTCTAGCCCAGAGAAGATATTGCCTAGTGTATAGTCATATTCCATATGATGCATAATTAGTAGTTTGACATCTCCTCTTACTCTATGTTGACAATTGAAAAGTTTAATGAGTGAATATTGTTAAGAAACCCCACGCACTCAACCTCTCTTCAACTTTAAGACTAGACTTAAAATTAATTGGTGTGTAATACATATTTTACTTTGTATATTTAAACATAATTTCAATTCTACGGATAGGTAAGTCAGGTGTATAATAATCATACAAAGTGTATTTACTTTTGAGGCAAGTAAATTAAATGGATTTGAGGGGTGTGAGAGATGTGAGTTATTCTGCTTATATGAATCTATTTCAAGCTAAATATGATAAAGGCTTGTAAGCAGTCATATAAATATGATAAATGTTTGCTATAATGATACATTTTAAACATTCATCATATTTATAATATTATATACATAACTATTGAGGGGTATTAACCAAGTTACTATATATATATATACTATATAAGTACATGGCAGGAGTCTTCTCGTTAAATCAAATTTCTTGAAATTAAGAGATTAATTTTATACTGATATATGTCACTATTTAATAGACCATATAACTAATACACAAAGGTCTAAAACACCTAACTCCAGCATTGAAAAGACAAATTGAGGTAAAGTTAGTCAGATCTGCCAACCTTATACTTTTTACCTAAAATCATATAAACTCAGGAATAACAAGGATACTAGACTTCAACTAATATAACCTCCCATTGATGTTTATCTTGACTCTACAATAACCATATAAGTTATAGACCTTCTGTTTGCATATTTCTAGTAACACTCACTACTACTTGCCCAGGAATCTCACTAATTTTCAGACAGCTATAATTTTTTATGCAGGTCTTTTTCATGCTGCAGTAGAGACTGCCAGTTGGTTAATATTCACTTCTCTCTTCTTTATTGACATAATGCCTAAATCGAGGACAGGTGTATAATTTTCAGGGCTGAGTACAAAAAAGAAAATGCAAGGCCTTAACTGAGGATGAGAAAGTAAATCTCTTTTCATAGGCCCACAGTCCCAACCCTCTGACAGCCAGACAAATCCCAAGAGATTGCAACCTCCCTATCAGATGTCCTTGGAACCTGGGTTGGGAGTGGGGGCAGGACTCCCAATGGGTTGTCTGCTGAGTTCTCAGGCTAGGGTCCCAATGGTCATTGTTTTGTCCCATGTCAAGATGCCATGGGGTGTACGCTTGACCCTAACCTTCCCCACAGTCTCACCCAGGCCCCCACCTATAGTGAAGGGTGGTGGTGGAACAAGGATTTGCCCCCACCAACGAGTCCCAGCCAGCATCTAGGGCAGAGAGCAACAGCAGTAGTGGTACAGGGACAGAGAGAAGAAGGCTGAGAAATTGTCTTTGGAAGGCAAGGAGGAAGCAACAGCGTCGGAAACCAGCCGACCAAGTCAAACCAGGTTCCTGAATGGGGGAGCGGGGACTGAGAAAAAAGAGAAGACAGACAGGGTGCAGGAGGGAGAACAGATCTCACAACTGTCTCTCCGAGTTTATTTCTTATGCTCCTTTTTATACATAATCTGTTCCTTTGTGTATCCCAAGATAACATAATTAAAGTAACATCTTGAAGATCGAGGTACAATCGAAACTCCCTCTGACACTCCCTCTGACACTCCCTGTTTCTATTCTTAATCTGCAGGAGGGAGATCTCACAACTGTCTCTCCGAGTTTATTTCTTATGCTCCTTTTTATACATAATCTGTTCCTTTGTGTATCCCAAGATAACATAATTAAATTAAAGTAATGAAGACCAAGGTACAATCAACCTTCCCTTTGCAACTCCCTTTGCCACTCCCTTAATCTATACCTATTC
>NW_006430732.1:1516917-1520067 GCF_000325575.1 Pteropus alecto
ACCCTTAACCATGTCTCTAAATCAATTGTCCCTTCCTCAGGGAACCAGGGACAAACTTCTTCTATAAATTGCAAAAACTTCATTAACTGTTGCTGAGCTACTTTAGCTCCTCTAACTCTAAGCATATTCTTAAGCATATGTACAAATAGCAGTCGACTATTTCCTTGGCCCATTATATTTTCTCTTACAGTTTCTATATTTACCAAAACTCCTGCGTACTCACCTTCACTGCCCACGGCTTCTTTGGCCAATCTCGAGTGCACTCATCTTGCATTGGGGTCCTTGCTATTTTCCCCCGTTTTCAGGTCCCTGTTCGGGCGCCACTTGTCGAAAACCAGCCGACCAAGTCGAACTGGGTACCTGAATGGGGGAGTGGGGACTGAGAAAAAAGAGAAGACAGACAGGGAGCAGGAGGGAGAACAGATCTCACAACTGTCTCTCCAAGTTTATTTCTTATCCTTCTTTTAAACACAATCTGTTCCTTTGTGTATCCCAAAATAACATAATAAAAGTAACATCCTGAAGATCGAGGTACAATTGACACTTCCTTTGACACTCCCTTTGACACTCCCTTTGTCTATACTTAATCTTCTTCTTCCTGGAATTCCTCAGAACCAGCCTTTTCCCTTTTTTATGCAAGCAGGCCTCCCGAGATAATCCATGCAGTCTTTTGAATTTTGGGAGCTTTAGCTCCCTACACAACAGGTGTGCCTGCTTGTAGGTCAGAATTTCAAGCATCAGGCACATGCTCCATTGTCCCACCAGACTTCACTTATGAAACATAAATTCAAAGATAAAAATATTAAAAATTTCATTCCTGCAATTTTGGCTCATTAAACCTCATGTACAGGGTCCTTCTGAGTTCATGGCCCTGTGCATCTGCCCTGATTGCATACCCAAGAATGGTTACAATTTCCCCTAAATCAAAGGATGAAAGCTATATAGTAACTGTTGGGGAAGAAAAAACTGGGGTCCTAAAGAGTTTATATAGCCTCCATACTAGCCCTGGGCTGCTTATTTCCAAGTGTCTTTTATATAAAGCATATTTTAGTCTATGTTACCAATCCCTAAAAACAATTCTTAATTAATAAACATTAAAGTTACTTTTACCTCTCTTTTACTTCTGCACTTTGGTTCTTGCTATATTCTGTGGGATAATAAATAAATAATCCCACAAACGTAGATCAGCATAACTTGTAAAACTTGTTTATAATGAGCCTGCCAGATTTTCTGCATATGCCTATACTCTACTGATTTTATTATTTCTGCTAATGTAACTTTTCACCATTCCCACCACATCATTCTCACTTTTTCCATTTCTCTTCACTAAGCATTGATCTAAATTGCAGATCATGTCTAGACAGATCAGAGTAGTATAGTAGTTCACCAGAGTAAAGGAGAAAAAAAAAAAAAAAAGGAAATCATCTTGCTGTCAAATGTCAACTTTAATCATTTAACTATTTTTATCCCCCTCCTGCTTCTGATTTTTCAATATGTTGGTACATGTTCAACCCAAGATTAAACTCTTTAAATTACTTTCTTTCTATTTTATTTATATATCTTTGATTCTTACATTAGATATTTAAATGAATATGACAATATCTGAAACATTAAATGGCTAATTTTGATTTCCTTTTTTTAAAATCTATATTTTGTACATTTTTAACAATGAATATTTTAGTTATAAACAATTGATTGAATAACAATGGTCTTGTAAAGTTTTCAGTCTGCCAGTTTTTCTATGTCATTTCTTAAATGTAGAGGTGTCATTTTCTAGATATCTTTTTCAACATTTTAGAGTCTGGAAACTGAAAGGACATCTACATTCTAATACCAGCTTTACTGTCTAAGTGCACAGATCATAGTGTATGAGGTTTGGAGGATTCTTGACAAAGATGATAAATTAGTAAAAGCTTAGGTAAATGACCTCTATAATACACTGTACAGGCAGTCCTCTCAGACTCAGAAGAATAGGGATAGTAAAAATATCGATCCTTATCACATGTGATATGAAAATGTTGTAGTGACGTCAGAAACATGGCATAGTGAGAGACGTCCCCAGATCTCTCTCCTTGAAACGACAATAAACTGAACATCTAAAACTCAACAAAAAACACCCAAACTGCACACCAGCACATCTGAGTGTGGGATCTGCGCATAAGAGCTACCACAGGTCAGAACCCCGGATGTCTGGCAGTGAACTGGGATAAACAAAGAACCTGCCTCTAGCAGCCGCCCAGAGCTCTCTGTTGGAGAAGGGGGAGGGAGAAGTTGCAATGACATGCCTATACACCCTGCCCGGGAGTGCTGTGAGCTCCACATGGGCGGCGGCAAGGCCCAGTCATCACGACAGAAAGCAGAGAAGTGGGATGGCAGAGAAACAACAGTTGATTTTTACAAGCCGCAGTTGCAAAACCAAGGCTGAGCACAGCCCCCACACCCAACCCAGAGGGGACGTCCACCCATACCGCTCAAGACCAATCACCGCAGAGCACAGGGAAATCTGAGCAAATGCTACCGAAACTGATGCTAACACTGAAAGGAACTGACACTAAGGGTAGCGAGCACTATTAAACATCTATAATAATAAAAAAATAAGCATTATTAAGACTTTATATAAAGCAGGGATCCAAGAGGCTTAGACGTCACCTACTGGAAACCAAAAGAAAAACACCTTCTTTGCAACAGTCTAGCGACCATTAAATAATAAAACTTCTTTCTGAAAAAAAAGCAGAATATACTTCCATTAATGTCCAGGAGGAGAAATAGTCCATTAAACACGATAAACAACCAGGTGACAAAGCATCTCAGAAAGAAAGACAAAAATCTCCAGAAACTAAGCTTACAAACATAGAAATATGAAATTTAAATGACAGGGAATTTAGGATGGTACTTCTGAAAAACTTCAATGAGATATGAAACAAATCATATCAACAATTTCAGGAACTGATAAAACAACAAGATGAGCAGAATGAGTTCTTTAGCAAGGAGAATGAAACTCTCAAAAAGAACCAAATAGAAATTCTGGAGAGGAAGAACACACTGAAAGAAATGAAAAATGAAATAGCAAGCTTGGGAAATAGAGTCAATCAAATGGAGGAAAGGATCAATGATATCAAAGACGGAAATCTAGAAATAAATAAGAAGGAA
>NW_006430732.1:1523801-1535350 GCF_000325575.1 Pteropus alecto
AAGCATACTAAGTGAAATAAGCCAGACAGACAAAGTTGAAAATCACATATCACTTATATGTGGGATATATACCTAAAATCAACAAATGAACAGTACAAATAAACAGAGACTCATGGACATAGACAACGGTCTAGTGGTTACCAGAGGGTAGGGGCAAGGGGTGGCAGGAGGTATATGTGGGGGGGAAATTAAATCATTTCTTTAATTAAAAAAATAAATAAATATATAAATTAATTAAAAATCACACAAAAAAACTAAAAATAAATAAAATACACTGCCCAGATATGAATATTTCACTCCACCTAACAGGAAATATTACCTACGATCCCCACACTAAAGCCACTATAACTATGTGATATATTAGTTATATCAGTCTACCCATTAAATGCCATTTGGCTGTTGACCAATAATAAAATCAAGGTCAAGATTCAGTTTAAATATCTTAGTTCCTTATGGAAAAATTTCAGTAATTTAAAACTCACAAGTAGTAAGAGATGTTCACTAAATATTTAATCCCTTGATTCCCCAAAGCATTGACAACAGTGGGATCATTTTTATGTGCCCCCTGTGGAACCAACTCTTGAGAGAGTAGTACCTGGAATCTAATTATATTTGGTGTTTCCAGATGGTGTGATTACATCAAAATTTGTCTAATTATTTTGTAAACCGTTTATTATATTAATATTCACGCATTCAATTCAGACCAAAATACATTGAGCTTTATTAATATTCACATAGTAATAAATATATATGATTTGAATGTTTCCAAATAAATAATAAAGCACTTGTTCCAGAGAAAATACTAAGAGTAAAATTGTTTCCACTAAAATAATAAAAAAATTCTAGCTCTCCAAAATCATGTAGTGAATCTGCACCATTGTGATCATATTTCAGAGATATAGAAGAATGAATAACAATAGCCATAAATTATGTATGATTCCAGCATATCAGACCACTGATACAGAAGACTGTGAATGCCCTACATTCTAAATGGAATGAAAATGCAAAAGAACTATTTAAAAAAGGCAACTCCTCAAAACAAACTTTGGTTTAGAAATACCACTTACAATTTAACAAATATCTCTTGAGTGGTTACTATATGCAAGGTCCTGTGGGAGTTACAGAGATTCATACAAATTCAACCTCATTTTCAGGAAGGGTGGAAGGACACATGTAAACATTATCTTTATCAAGGCAGTCACAATTAATCTATATATAGGGGGAAGGACAATGGTTAAACATTATTGAGGATAAAGGAGTCAGTTTTACATATCGTTAAGTGGAAATGAATAACTACAAAACACAAACACTCTATAAAACATAATTGAGTAATTTAATGATGTGTGTACACACACACACATCTGTCTTGATGGTGACTTTTGGCTTCTTTACAGCTTTAATTTACCCAGCAAACCGATTCTCCTCTTCCTCCTTTCCTCCTTTTGTGTTAACTAAATCTTACCAGATTTTGTGCTTACCAAATCTCATCAAAAATGAGCTGTCTATTATAGGAGTAAGAAATTACTATTTAAAAAACATATTCATTTGTTCATTTATTCACAGATAAAGTAGAAATTATTTTAATGATTTCAGGGCATTCTCACGTTTCCCCCCATATTTGAATTTGTGTGTGTATGTGTATGTGTTCATATTCCTATCCTTTATCTTTAGGGCATGGTAAACATCACACTGAGTTTATGAAATCATTGAATTCAAGGATAAAGGAGGCTACAAAAATTCTTATCTAAACTCTTCGAGTTATGGTGAGAAAGTAACAGTCCAGAAAGTTTAAACTGATTCGTCAGAGATCACATGATGAGGACGTAGCCAAGATGGAACTAAGACTCTTACCTCCTATTTGACTTTCAACACTATTTCCTCTACCTTGGAACATGTGAGGTAAATTTTACTTTTGAATTTGATCTTCCATTGGTTACTATATTAAGGATTCTTAAATATCCAAATAGGTTAATGAGAGAAATTGTGGACCATTTATAACAGAATGTATAGGTAGGATAAACTATTCTGTCCCACAAGTAGATAAGACAAGACCATCTTTCAAAGCTATTTTTACTTTATACATTTCGTATTTCACCTTTACATCAAAGAGGTGTGAAGAAATGATTTGTATGATTTCAAAAACGATCCCTTTCTAATTTCATCTTTCTTCAGAAGGTAACTAAATTTCTTAATATGATTCATAACATAATTAAGCTATAAATTTTAGAAATGATCAAGTTAACCTTTAAAATCTACAATTCATTTCTTCAAAATCTCAGCCCAACATCACTATTAAAAGAAAGGGTAGTGCTTTTAATGGTACCGGGATCTAAATTATTTATTTTATTCTCTGAAAAAAGTAAAACACATGAAACTATAAAACTGTCAGTCCATGTACGAGGAAAAGAAAACTAAAGTTACCCAAGTCAAAAAACTTGAGGTAAAAATAGGGTCAAAACATTTACAAATTTTATGTAAGAATCTATTTTAAAATATTAGAATATACACACACATAGCAAGATCTTTTTCAACTCTGCAATTTGATTCAAGAACGTCTGTAATACTGTATTTGGAAACCATATTGGTTTGCTATTTATTCCACAAAAACTTGTCCTGCCTGCTTAATAAGTTTTTCTATGCTTTACCTGTGTGTCCATATACATAGCCAAAGTACAATTTTGGTTTTTATTAGTTGTCAATAAAGACAGTCCTTGAAAATAAGGCCTATATTTGATTTTGATTTTCTAGAAAAAAGGTGGCTGAAAGAAATTTAAGTTATACTTGGCTTAAATATATAGCTATATTTCCAAAGAGTATGGTGGGTGAAATTCAAATTCCTGCATACATTTAGATATATCAGGATTGGTTTAACATGTGTGAGATAGTTATATAAATTTTGATTTTACATCACAAATTCTCTAAAACTGTAAGTTTTTGTTTGAGGAATTTGTTTTCCCTAATTGCCATTTAAAACATGGTTTCAATGAAGACTGACTTTATGAAGAATTTCTTTTTAAAAGTATTAACCGGGAAGTACTTTAAAAATAATATATCAAATACTTATTAATTTAATAAGTGACTGTATGGAAATTGTAAAAGCAAGATAGAGTTCTTATTTATTGGATCTGGACATAAATTAAAAAAAAAATTAAAGATTATGCTCACACGTTTGAGAGCGTCTACCTTTAAATAAATGCATTTTAATTACGAAAGATTGGCAAAACATATTTTATCTACTATGGATATTAGGTAGTAAAAGAGAAATTTTTTTGTTAATAGTGACATCTGAGATCACAGATAACATTTTTTAATTAAAGATCTTTTAAAAATCTATTTTCCATGTTTGTGAGTTTGGTTTTGTGGGGAAAAATAATACATGGAGTTTGAAAACTGATGTTTATAATCCAAAATATCAAGTCACAAAAGCCATTCTCATTGGAAAGGAGAAATCCGTTACAGTAGCTTAAACAGAAAATTTCAGCAAAAGTGATTTGAAAAAAAGGACAACTTTCTTTGCCACAACAGAGAAGTCAGTAGAGCCATCATTTGTTAAATTGAGTATTCTCATTAACTTTCTAAGCACAGTGTTATAAATGATTAGAAAAGAATGACAGATTGTAGTTCCTCAACCATTTTTCTTCAACCATATGACAACAGAAGTAAAAATAAAATTTTTAAAAAATTCATGCATGAAATCACAAACTCTCCTACTTAATTTAAATAGCATTTAATTATAACTGTGTAAAGTGACCAGTTGATGCCATATTAATTAAAATGTATGTTAAAAGGAATGAATTGCCTTTGTTATATACTTTATCATCTCAAGAAGGAAAGACTTTCTCTCTTCTCTCTTAGATTCTGTGGCTGGGACAGAGAATTAAACTGACAAAACACACACACACATACAGATTAACAGGAGAGAATCACAAACATTTTATTTGATGTTATATAAATAACTTGTAAGCCTCAAGCCTGATTGTTCAGAGGGTTCTTTGTAATTCTTGCAAAGAAAGGGAAGTTAAAACAGGCAGCTAGGTGTTTAAGAAATTTTCTGGAGAAGCTGGAGTAATTTCAAGAATAAAAGGAATTTGTTGAAGAGATGGGGCTGGATTTTGTCAGGGAGATTTGAGGCAGTTGTTCAGAGATCCAAAAGAGAATCAGGGACAGTAAGCTGGAGGTAGAAGGAGATGTAGAAAGATGGATAAAGGAAATTGATAGTGGATGTGGATTTTATCTTTTGTTCTAAGTCTGATTTCTATTCTTTAATTTTGTTAAGGGAATCACTAAAGCTAGCCATGATGCTCTTTTGTGGCCTTCTTTCAATTCGATCTTTCCGTAGGTGCCAACAGGATATTTGTTCAGGATGAGAGTTTTCTAAAAATCTTTTCAAACACACACACACACACACACACACACACACACACATATGTATATATATATTTTCCATATTAAAGGATCTATCATCTGGCTATTGGCAAGTAGAATATTCAAGAGTATAGTCATATGTCAGTTAATTACAGAGATCTGTTCTAAGAAATGTGTCATTAGGCAATTTTGTCATTGTGCAAACAGAGTACACTTACACAAACCTAGATGGTATAGCCTACTACACACTAGACTATATGGTATAGTCTATCACTCCTAGGCTACAAATACTGTATGTTACTATACCAAATACTGTAGGCAATTGTAATACAATAGTATCTGTGTATCTAAACATACCTAAACATAGAAAAGGTACAGTCAACACCTGTATAAGCACTTACAATGAGTAGAACTTGCAGGACTGGAACTTGCTCTGGGTGAGTCAGTGAATGAGTGGGGAATGAATATGAAGGCCTAGGACCTTATTGTATATCACTGCAGTCTTTAAAAACACTGTCCACTTAGGATATACTAAATTTATTAAAAAAAATATGTTTTTCTTCCTTTAATAATCAACTAAACTTAGTTTACAGTAACTTTTTTATTTAATAAACTTTTAAATTTTTTAACTTTTTGACTTTTCTTGTAATAACACCTAGCTTAAAACACATACATGTTATACAGCTTTACAAAAATATTTCTTTTTATCCTCATTCTATAAGCTTTTAAAAATTTTTAACTTGTTTTATTTTTTACTTTCTAAACTTTTTGTTAAAAACTAAAACATGAAGATGCACATTAACCTTGGCTCACACAAGATCAAGATCATCAGATCATCAATATCATTGTATCCTACCTCCACATCTTGTCCCACTGGAAAGTCTTCAGGGGCAGTGACATGCATGGAGCTGCCATCTCTTATGATGTCAGTACATTTTTCTGGAAAATCTCATGAAGGATCTCCCTGAGGTTCTTCTTAAGAAGGTGTCATTCTTTTCAGAAATATGTCCATGATCATTTCCTTGGTTTATTTCTTTTTTTTTTTTTCTTTTTGTCACAGGTTTACCTGTAAGCAGATAATGCACTATGAACATTCTTCTCTATTAATGAAAACCTTTTGGTGTTGGGGTCCCTATCTTCAAACTTTTTAAGGTGCTTGTTGAGTTCTGCAAAAATTTCTGTTAAGCTTTTTACTGTGAATTTTCTTGAGGGTTCTTCATCTTTGTCCTCTTCAGTTATCTTTCTCTTGCCTCTTCTTCAGATTCCTGTTTCAGTTCCAACAACTCCTCATTACTCAATTCCTCAAGAACCACCTCTAAAAGCTCTTTAATGTCACTTTCATCCACACTCAGTTAAAGTTGTTTGCCATTTCAACCACAGCTTTATGATTTTTACAACTTCTTCATCTTTGGCAAATCCTTTGAAGTCATAGATGAACTTCTTGAGTGTCTTCTTCCAGATGCCATTTATGTACTCCTTGGAGGCATCATCTCAAGCCCAAGAATTTTCTTGATGCAGTCATAGATGTTGTAATTCTTTAAGAAAAGCATAAGTTTTTCTCCCTTGTTACAGCATAAGTTTTTCTCCCTTAGATGCAGCAATAGCATGGGCAAAGGTCCTCCTCAAGTAGTAGGCCTTAGAAGCTTCTATAACTCTTTGACCCATTGGTTGGATCAAGAAAGTAGTATCTGGAGAAAAAAACAAACAAACAAACAAAAAACCACCACTTTAATATTGGGATGAAGATCACCAATAAAAGGAGAATATTTGGGAGCGTTACCAACAACAAACAAAATTTTGAAAGGTATGTTATTCTCCAAGCAGTAATTTTTTATTTCACAGGCACAGCAACTCAGGAGGGCATCATGGAAGAGGATTTGGATCATCCATGACTTCTGACTGTTCCTATAGTACACTGGCAGTGTGTGCTTATTGATATGCTTGAAAACCCTGTTTTTCTCACTATGTCAGATTACAAAGGGTTTCAATTTGTAGCCTGCAACATTATCCATAAGCAAGACTGTTATCCTGTCCTTAAAAAGCCAGGAAACCTGGCATTGACTTGACCTCATTATGGATGAAAGTCCTTTCAGACATTCATTTCCAGAATAGGGAGGTTTTATCCATATTGAATATTTGCTCTGGCAAGTAATTTTTCTACACAATCAGCTTATCTAGAGTATCCAAAAGTTCTTCAGCTGCCTTAATACCAGCACTTTCAGACTCACCACTCACTTTCACATTATGTAATGAATAATGATTCTTGAATCATTTAAACCACTCAGAGCTAGCAGTAAATTCAATATTGTAGTCAGGTCCAGGCTTTTCTTTCAACATCACAAACAAACTTTGCTTTGGCCATGATTACCATGGTACTAAGAGAGATATGTTTCTGTGTCTGTTTTTCAATTCGGGCCACTAGAAGTTTCTCCATGTCTGATATAGGCCTTTCTCAAATTTTTGTTAGATTCCTTGCCTTCAGTGAAGCAGATCATTTAACAGCTTCCGTTACTTTGTTCTTATTTCTTCAGGATTGTAGCTACAGTAGAATGGGACTTGCCTGACTGGCGAGCAGTAACTATTACTGATTTCCCATCTTCACAGTTCGTAACCGTTTTTGATTTTATTTCCAGGTCAATAACTCAATGTGCCTGTTACTGGCAATATTAGCAGTGAATTTTGCATGCTTATGGGCCATGATGAACAAAACAACGTGAGATTAAATCAAGCATAAGAGAAAATATCGCAATCAATATGTGCAGTAAACATGAGATTATGAGTATGAGGCTGTTGCTAGCATAACATGGAATACCATTTTTACAGCAAACTTTTTTTATAAGTAGAAAGAGTACATTCTAAAATAGTGATAAAATTATAGTATAGTAAACACATAAACCAGTAGCAATTGTTTATTATTATTATCAAATATTATGTGATATACATAATTGCACGTGCTATACTTTTATATAACTGGAAGGGCAGTAGGTTTGTTTATACCAAGACCACCATATATATATATGAGTAATATGTAGCACTATGATGTTACAATAGCTGTAATGTCACTTGGTGACAAGCATTTTTCAGTTCTATTAGAATTTTATGGAACCATTGTTATATATGTCATTTGTGGTTGACAGAAATATCATGTGGCATTTGACTGTATATCCACTTTAATAGCTACTCCATCCATCAGTGTTTTTAATAGAAAGACATAGAGGTAACTTTCCAATAAATTTTAGAATAAATTTTTACCATAGGCACAAAGGCATTTCAAAGTAGGTACAGAAGATGCAGCCTTTAGGATCCCAAAATTTACTCCCGAAAATAGCCTAAGAAAGAAGTCTCTTGTTGCCATAGGAAGTAAAAAGTGTTTGTGAAAACTCAGAGTCTCTAGTTTTCCACAAAAGTGAGATGTATCTAATTACAGACCCATTAATCTCTGATACTGGGCATGAGATATGGGGATATGACTTTTCCAGCACTGACAAGGAATCAAGAGGAGAGACACTAAAGCCTCCTTACGGCCTGAGGGGATAAGTGGCCATAGATCAGTTTTGCTTATTAAGACAAACTTCCCTGAGAATTGGCCTGGTGGAAAATTTTTTTGCTCACGTACTTTGTGTTTCAGGTTCCTTTCCTGATGGCTAGCCACCAGATAGACCAGACACTCTGCACTTCCTCAGCAGGCAAAAGCCAAAAAGAAAATGTCTTACTGATTATAAGTTAAGCTATCAGGACATAAAATGACATAGAAAGAGAATCTCATCTGTTTTTGTTTTTGTTGTTGTTGTTTGTTTATTTGTTTGTTTTTTTATTGGTTTCCCATAGCAAAGTTTGCCCAAACAGACACCAATCCAGTGAGAACAGTAAACTCACTGATCTATGACGCTTGGTTTCAACAACAGGCTTATAGGATGTAAGCCTGTGTCCTACCATATACTTCTCATTCTTATGACAAACAACAGAAAAGACAGACAAAGAAAAACAATAACTATCTCTAGGAGAGAAAAGATTAATTAAAACCAAGAATGCTCAAAACAAAAGTCACAATAACAAACTAAATAGTTTATATAAATGTTTTCCCTTGCTAATCTAAATTTGGAAAGAGAAATATAAGGGGAGATTCTTACTACCCTCACTTGACTGGACCCTACAGGAAGAAATCTAGGAAGTTAACTCTTTAAGAATTGTCACCTTTTACTAGTTTTGTCAGACATCTTAAGATCTCAGCAGCAGTTTCTGCAGTAAGTGGAGTATGCCGGTCAATGGTATCCCATTCTTGTCTATAGAACTGCAGAGGACAGAAGACGTTTTCTCTATTCTCTTAGATTCTGTGGCTGGGCCTAAGAAGTAAACTGACAAAAGATGGATTTATAGGAGACAAACCATACAAATTTTATTAGATGTTAATATTTTTATGTGGCACGAGAGCCTTTATAGAACAAAAATGGAGACCCAAAGAAGTGGATAAGCCTATCAGGTTATATATACCATTCAACAAAGAATGAGAAATTGTGTAGTTGTGACAAGACAAAAGAAAAAAGGGATTTGGGCTAAGGTGGTAAATTGTGTAAAAATGGCTAGAAAATGTATAGATACTCGAATGGAAGATATGTTATTTTAGTAGGTTTGTTTATACATACTCATTTCAGAATCAATTCCCCATCTCTGGTGATAAAATGTTTCTCCTCTTTCTGGTACAGAAAGACCTCTCTCATGGGAAGTTTTATGTCCTGCTTATAGGTAGAAAAGAAAAAGTCAGAGAACCCTTCCTGTGCCTGTTGTTTCTCAAGAGACTTAAATTCAAAATAATCAATACTCCAAAGTGATTAGTTTGGAGTGGCATGTTTTAATCCTCTTTAGTCAGCAAACTTTGTTATTCATTTATAATATAGGCTTATAGATCAGCTAAATGGAAAAATCTGAGTTACTAAAAGTAATGATAACATTTTAATGATTTTAACCTTAAAGTTAAATGCATTTGAACTACTTTGAAATTTTGTAGGCTTTTCATTTATTTTTAAAGAGTAAGGATAACAACTATTTGTATTGCTTTGAAATATCTGAAATTGAGGAAAGATGAGGTCATGAAGATTATTTTTTTAGGTAAATTTTACCCACACTTATCAACTTATTTACTAAGATTAGAAAATATCAGTAACACCAATAATTTAACATCTGTAGAAATACTCTGTAACTCTAGAATAAAAAACATAGTGTACTTGTTGTTGTAAGCTGAAATATTCTATAAATGTCAATTAGTCAAGTAGGTTGATCATATTGTTTAGATTGTCTATATCTGAACAAGGGGACTAATCTCCACTATTCACTGTGAGAATCTGATAGAGCTCCTGGGGGTAAAACTAACAAAAGTATGGGAATCCTTCGATGACAAGAGTTTTTATCTCTGGCTTGTCCACACTGAGGCTTCATCAAGTCATCAATTACAGTTCGGATTTTCCTACCCTGGTGCTGATTGCCATAAGGGATTCCTCTTGAGGGAATAAAAATATAAGAAAATCCTATTTGACCTAATATAAAAAAACAAAAAAAAAACCCAAAAAGCTAAAACATAACAACTAAATATAAGACTCGCAATCCACAATTCTAACCAACTTGCAAGTAGAGGCAGATTCTATTTTATAGAATACCTTTAGGTCAATTACAATAATATTTCAATTAGATTGTGTTTCATATGTAAAAATTTATATTTTATTTTAAATCCTTTAGCAAAGATGCCACCATCTTAATTCTCTTTCTATAGCTAGGTCTAGAGAATGTGCATGGCATAATTGGGATCCCAAAGATTTTTTTTAATACTATTAGTTTCAGGTATATAGTACATTGGTTAGACATTAATATAGTTTATAAAATGATCCCCCTGATTACTCTATAACCCATCTGACTCTACACATAGCCATTAAAATACTGCTGGTTATATTCCCTATGCTGTAGTCCATATCCCCGTGACCATCTTTCAACTACAGATTTGTTCCTCTTTAACCCTTCATGCTTTTCTCCCAGACTCCAATCCTCCTCCCCTCTGGCAGTCACAAAAATGTCTTCTGTATTTGTGAGTCTGTTTTCATATAATTTTCTCTTTTGATTCCTTAGAGTCTGCATATAAGTGAAATCATACGGTATTTATCTTTCTCAGCATAATAACCTCTGGGTCCATCCATGTCGTTGCAAATTGTAGAATTTCATTTTTCATGGCTGAATAATATTCCACTGTATATATGAACCATAACTTCTTTATCCAAAAATCCGTTGATAGGCATTTAGATTGCTTCCACGTCTTGGCTATTGTGAATACTGCTGCTGTGAACGTAGGGGTGCATAAATCTTTACAAATTAATGTTTTGTTTTGTTTTGTTTTTTTGGATAAATACCCAGAAGTGCAATTGATGAGTCAAAAGGTAGTTCCATTTTTAATCTTTCGAGGAACCTACAGACTGTTTTTCATAGTGGCTGCAGCAATTGTAATCTCACCAACAGTGTATAAGGGTTCCTTTTTCTACACATCCTTGCCAACACTTGGTCTTTGATTTATTGATGATAGCCAATCTGGCAGGTGTGAGGTGATATCTCATTGTGGTTTTAATTTTCACTTCTCTGATGATTAGCATTGTTGAGCATCAATATGTCTATTGATCATCTATATTTCCTCTTTGGAGACATAACTATTTACATCTTCTGCACATTTTTAAATTGGATTGTTTGGGTTTTTTTGGTGTTGAGTTGTATGATTTTACGAATAAATTTTGGATATTAACTTCCTATCAGATGTATCATAGGTAAATATCTTCTCCCATTTTGTAGGTTGTCTTTTTATTTTGTTTATGGTTTCCTTTGCCATACAAAAACTTTTTAGTTTGATGTAGTCTCATTCGTTTATTTTTTTCTTTTATTTCTTTTGCTCAAGGAGATATATCCAAAAAGAAATTACTATTAGCAATATCAGAGAGTTTGCTGCTTATATTTTCTTCTAGAAGTTTTATAGTTTCAGGACTTATATATTTAAGTTTTTAATCTATTTTGAGTTTATTCTTGTACATAGTATAAGAAGATGGTCCAGTTTCATTTTCTTGTAAGTATCTCTCCAGTTCTCCCACATCATTTATTAAAGAGACAGTCTGCCCCATTGTATGTTCTTGCCTTCTTTGTCATATATTGAAAGAGTG
>NW_006430732.1:1535375-1536118 GCF_000325575.1 Pteropus alecto
TTCAGTCCTATCGATCCATGTTTCTGTTTTAATGCCAGTACCATGCTGTTTTGATTACTAGAGGCTTATAGTAAGTTGATATTGGTTAATGTGATATCTCCAACTTTATTCTTCTTTCTCAAGATTGCCATGGCTATTCAGGATCTTTTATGATTCCATATAAATTTTTGGATTATTTGTTCTAGTTCTCTGAAAAATGTCATTGGTGTTTTGATAGGGATTGCATTGAATCTGTAGATTGCTTTGGGTAGTATGGTCATTTTAACTATGTTGATTCTTCCTACCCATGAGCACAGTATATGTTTCCATTTATTTGTATCTTCTTCAATTTCTTTCTTCAATGACATAATTTTTTGAGGTCTTTTATCTCCTTAGTTAACTTGATTCTTAGATCTTTTATTGTTTTTGATGCAATTGTACATGGAATTGTTTTCTTATTTTTTCCTTCTGAAAGTTTATCATCGATGTATAAAAATATAACTGATCTTTGGATATTAATTTTGTATCCTGCTTCTTTACTGAATCCATTGATCACCAGTTCTAACAGTTTTTGGGTAGAATCTTTATAGTTGTCTCTATATGGTATCACATCATCTGCACATCTGCAAATAATGACAGTTTTCCTTCTTCCTTTCCAATTTGGATGCCTTTTATTTTTCTTTCTTGTCGGATTGCTGTAGTTAGAACTTTCAATACTATGTTGAATAGAAGTGGTAAAAGTAGACATCCTTGTCTTGTTCCTA
>NW_006430732.1:1536535-1567376 GCF_000325575.1 Pteropus alecto
TGGCGGGGTTTGATTACGGATTCAGTTTTGTTGGTGGTAATCAGTTGGTTCATATTTCCTGTTTCTTCTTGACTCAGTCTTGGAAGATTGTATGTTTCTGGAAATGTATCTATTTCTTCCAGATTGTCCAATGTGTTGGCATATAATTGCTCATGGTATTTTCTTATGATCCTTTGTATTTCTGTGGAGTCCATAGTTACTTCTCCTCTTTCATTTCTGATTTTATTTATTTGGGTCCTTTTTTTTCTCAGTGAGTCTGGTTAAGGGTTTATCAATTTTGTTTATCCTTTCAAAGAAGTGGCTTTTGGTTTTATTAATCTTTTGTGTTTTTTTTAGATTCTATTTTATTTATTTCTCCTCTGATCTTTATTATTTTCTTCTTCTTACTCACTTTGGTATTTGTTTGCTGTTTTTTTCTAGTTCTTTTAAGTGTAAGATTATTGTTTATTTGAGCTTTTTCTTGTTTCTTGAGGTAGGCATGTATTGTTATGAATTTCCCTCTTAGGCTTGCTTTCACTGTGTCCCATAGATTTTGAGTCATGTGTTTTCATTTTCATTTGTCTCTAGGTATCTTTTGATTTCTTCCTTGATCTCATTGTTAACCTATTCATTGTTTAGTAGCATGTTATTTAACCTCTATGTGTGTGTGTATTTTCCAGTTTTTTTTTTCTTGTAGTTGATTTCTAGTTTCATATCATTGTAGTTGGAGAGGATGCTTGATATAATTTCAATCTTCTTAAATTTATTTAGACTTTTTTTTGTAGCCTTACATATGATATATCCTGGAAAATATTCCATGCATGCTTGAGAAGAATGTATATTCTACTGCTCTGGGGTGAAGAGTTCTGAAAATATTAATTAAATCCATCTGGTCTAGTGTGTCATTTAATTCTGCTGTTTCCTTGTTAATTTTCTATCTAGAAGACCTGTCCATTCGTGTCAATGGGATGTTAAAGTTCTTTATTACAAGTGTATTACTATTGATTTCTCCTTTTATGTCGGTCAATAGTTGCTTTATACATGTAGGTGCTCCTATATTTACTAGGGTTATGTTCACTTGTTGTATTGATTACTTTACCATTATGTAATGCCCTTCTTTGTCTCTTGTTATAGCCTTTGTTTTAAAGTCGATTTTATTTGACATAAGTCTTGCTTTTTTTTTTTTCCATTTCCATTTGTGTGAAAAATCTTTTTCTACTCCTCTACTTTCAGTCTGTGTGTGTCATTTGATCTGAAATGGGTCTCTTGCAGACAGAATATGCATGGATGTTGTTTCTTTATCCATTTGGCCACTTTATATATTTTTATTAGAGCATTTACTCCATTAATTTAAAGTGATTATTGATGTACATGATTATTGCCATTTTATTATTTCTATTTATGTTTTTTTTGTTGTAGTTGTTTTCTTTTTTTTTTTCCCCCCCTTCTACTTTTTACAGAAGTTCCCTTAACATTTTTTTTTTTTTTTTGGTAATACTGTCTTGTTGGTGATAAATTTTTTAAGCTTTATCCTGTCTGGGAAACTCTTTATCTCACCTTCCATTTTAAATGATAGCCTTTCTGGGTGGAGTACTCTCGGTTGTAGATTTTTGTTTTTCATAACTTTGAATATTTCTTGCCAGTCCCTTCTGGCCTGCAATTTTATTGAAAATCAGCAAATATTCTTATGGGAGTACCCCTGTAAGTTACTAGCTGCCTTTCTCTTGCTGCTTTTAAAATTCTTTCTTTGTTTTTAACCTTTGGCATTTTAATAATGATGTCTTGGTGTGGGTCTGAGTTTCTCTTGCTTGAGACTCTTTGTGCCTCCTGGACTTGTATGTCTAATTCCTTTGCCAGGTTAGTGAAGTTTTCTATCGTTATTTCTTCAAATAGATTCTCAATCCCTTGTGCTTTCTCTTCTCCTTTTTGTACCTCTGTGATGCAGATATTAGTACACTTGATGTTGTTCCAGAGGTCTCTTAAATTATCCTCATTTCTAATTTTTTTTTTCTTTTTTGCTGTTCTGATTGGATATTTTCTGCTACCTTGTATCCCAACTCTTTGATTCAAACTTCTGCTTCATCTTATCTACTGTTGATTTCTTCTAGTGTATTATTTATTTCAGTTATTGTATTCTTTATTTCTGACTGGTTCTTTTTTATGGTTTCTATCCTTTTTTTATGCTTACTATCTCTCTGTTGAAATTCTCATTGAGAACATCTATTCTCCCACTGAGTTCATTGAGCATCTTTATAACCATTGTTTTGAACTCTGTCTCCTAGTAGGTTGTTTGCTTCCATTTTGTTTAGATTATTTTCTGGAGTATTTTCCTGTTGTTTTATTTGTGATATATTTCTTCGTTTTCTCATTGTAGTTGCCTCTCTGTGTTTGCTTCTATGTACTATAAAGATTTGTTTCATCTCTCAGCCTTGGCCAGCTGTCCTTATGTGGTAGATGCCCTGTGTGGCCCAGTGGCACAATCCCCCTACTCACCTGGTCCAGGGGCTCTGGACGTGTTCTTTGTGTAGCTTGTGTGTGTTCTTCTGTTGCAGCTAAGGCTTTAGTGTTGTTAGCACATCAGTGGATGGGTTTTACTCTCGGGATGACTAAATGTGGGAATTGGTTATGCCCACATGGTATGTGTTGCTATGTATGGGCTGACACCACAGAGTGGGATTTTCCCTAGCAGGTTTGTGTACTTGTTGAGACCACCTTTTGGGTGAATCATTTATGGGAGTAGTTGTGGTCCGTTGCCAGCCTCTGGGTGCATTAGTTTGTGACCCCTTGGGAGGGGTTCTCCAGTAGGCCAAGATCAGCCACTGCTTTTGATTGCTCGGGGCTATCTGGTGGGAGCTACGAAACAATTTTCATTGGTTGCTGCCTATGCTCGATTCATAGGTAAGTGGGAGCGATAACACTGTAAGCCATGGTCTGGTTACCCTTACTACCGAGCCTGGAGTGGTTTAGCAGAAGGACCAGTGCGTCTCAAGACCTGAGGCTGCCTTTCAGTTTCCTGGAAGACTCCACGACTAGAAGGGACTTTAGGTAATATATGAGTTGGGTGGTGCGGGGATCCAGGAAATCACTGGGATGTATTGAGCAGATTTCCCCTGACCACTGCAGTGTCAGTTTTTATGTCAGCACTGTCTCTGTGACTTCTTATAAAAGTCTCAATTCTCAGCAAGGCCAGCGCTGCCCAACTCATGCCTGCACACATCTAAGATCCGTTCAAGACATACTGTAGCTCAAGGGCAGGGGGTTGTGACCTGCCATTGAAAGTTTCTCCTGGGATGCACAGGCCTTGCATGGGTCCCTCGAACTGAGTGCTATTGTTTGCTGCCAAATTTGTGTCTCAGGGAAAGTACAGGGTGGGGCTGGCTGCCTGGGAACAGGTAATTTGTGGGTTGGGTGGGGCAGGGATCTCAGTGAGACACAGGGTCACTAGGTCAATACAGCATCAAATTTACTGCCAGTTCTGAGTCTGCAGGTTTCCACAAAAGTCACAGATTTCAGCAAGACCAACTGCCATCTGTAACAGGTCTACAGATACCTGTGATATGCCCAAGCGACACAGCAGTTTGTGCTGGCAGCAGTGATCCACCAGCAACTGTTATCTCTGAAATGTGTGTGCAGTGCTAGTTGAGGTCTGATGTCCATGCAGAATGCATGGCCCCTGGAAGGGGCAGGGCGGGGATGGCTGTCCAGTGACGGGCTGACCTGGGCGATTTTTGGGTTGGATGTGGAGAATCGATTTCATCAAGTTAATGCAACTTCAGAATTGGCCGTGGGGGAAGAGGGTTTAACACAGGCAAGATGGTGCCTATCTGTGGACAGCCCCAGAGCAGGGCCTGATGAAGGAACAATGGTGGCTGTCTCTCCAGCCCTTGCTCCAGTGCCCCCCAATGCAATCTTTCTTCATATGTCTCTTGCGCCTCTTGAGCCACCTACTTCCACCAGTGGCCAAGGTGAGTGTCTGCAAGCAAGGGAGTCTGTGTGCAGGCCCTTTATAGCAGTGGTCTCCAACCTTTTTGGCACCAGGTACTGGTGCTTCTATGAGAATCTAATGCCTGATGATCTGAGGTGGAGCTGAGGTAGTGATGCTAGTGCTGGGGAGCGGCTACAAATACAGATGAAGCTTCACTCACTCTCCTTCCACTTACCTCCTGTTGTGTGGTGCGGTTCCTAACAGGCTACAGACCAGTACCTGTCCACGGCTTAGGGGTTGGGGACCCCTGCTTTAAAGGAGAGAGCTAGGATTTCAATTTCCTTCTGTCTCACCCAGATGGCCAGAATCACCATCAGATTTTTGGGGAATTCTTCTTCCATGGCTGAGACCTTGACCTGGGAATCCCCTGTATGGGGCTCTGGCTCTTCTCTCCTTCAGGAGGTCTCTCTCTCCTGATGCTCTCCCTCCTGACGGTCCACCAACATGCACAGGTGCGTGACCAGTTGGTTTCATGTGTCCATGAATCCTCTGGTCTCAATGTGGCTCCTTGTTTTTATCATCAGATATATGTGCTATGATCAGCTAGACTTCAGGTGATTGTCTATGCTGATTATTTTATAGTCTGGTTGTAATTTTAATATGGTCCTGAGAGGAGGCAAATAACGCTTTTAACTAGTTTACCATCTTAACCCTCTCCCAAGGATTTCAATTATTATTCTTTTGATGAATATCAATATAAAATAATAGTAAACTATCCCATGAAATAGCTATATCCCTATATTCAAACTCTGAAAAAATTTACTTCTAGATATTACCTATGGATTTGAAATAATACATATATTTTGTTTAAATATATTTTTAATGTTTCTATTTAATCTTTTAATTATTTTAATTGAAAATAAAGAAAACTGTGATATACATTTATGTACATATATGTGAAGAAATTATTTTCATATATTTATATTTCATAGAAAGTCACTTTTGTTATATGAATGTTAGGAGTAAATCTTATTTTTAAATTTATATCTATTTTCATGCAATATTTTATTATCTCCTTTAAATTATTACTAGATTTGTATTTTTTCTTATAAGTGAAAAGCAGAAAAATCTACTTTAGCTCTTTGTTAGGTGAGTCATTTTGAGAGTAATTTTTTTTTCCCACATTAGAGAGAATCCGCAACCAAGTTTAAAATAAGGCTATGCCTCCCGGCCAATGACTGAAAGCAGCAGAAATATTAAGACAGTTCTATTTTTGTGAGATGATGGGATTTTTCTGACAAATGACTTTTGCTTGAGGACTTCCTTGGGCCTAGACAAAACTGTTTATAGAACTGCAGTCTAAGTCTATCTGACGTCTATAGTCTAAGAATCTTTCTACCTAATCTTCCTTACTTTTCTCTCTCCTTTATAGGAATCAGACCTACATACTTCTTACAATATTATTGACTATATTCCCTGTGCTATACTTTACACTCCCATAACTATATTGTAACTATCAATTTGTTCATTTTATTTTTCAAATTCCACGTATAAGTAGAATCATATAATTTCTGTCTTTCTCTGTCTGACTTATTTTATTTAGCATAATACCCTCTAGGTTCATCCATGTTATTGCAGATGACAACATTTTATTCTTTTTTATGACTGAGTAATTGTGTGTAGTAGAGCCTTGATTGCTGTTGGCACGTCAGTGGGAAGGATTGACCTTCAGGCTAATTGGTTGTAAAGACTGGCCATGACTATAGTGGAGGAGTGGTTATTCAGGGGCTGACCCTACGGAGCAGTATTCACTTTAGCAGGGTTCTGTGCCTGCCAAGTCTGTCTTTTGGGTGTGTCATTTGTGGATGCGGTTGAGTGGTGCTCTGGAATGGTCTGAAGCTGTCCACCTGGAGTGTTGGTTCTGGGGCCTCTTTAGAAGGGCTCTGTAGAAGGCCAAGATCAGCTACTGCCTGTGATTATAAAAGACTGTTCTGAATAAGGAGACTATATCTAAACATGGAACCTGACTCAGGCAGAATTAATTCTTTAGATTTTCAGTAAGTTTGGTTCTATATAACATTTTAGCTTTCAAAGCACAAAAGTTATTTTCATTTACAGTTTCATATGGTTTCTGTTTCTTTGTCTTCCCATTTTGGCTGCCTTTCTGTGTCTATTTCTCTGTACTAAGCAAAGCTCCTAAGTCTCCCAATCTCGTTAGTGTGACTTTGGGTAGTAGGCATCCAGTGTCACAGTCCTGAGAGGGTTTCAGCTGCAGGCCAAGTTTAGCTCCAGCCTGTGCCCCTCCGGGGCCACCTGTTAAGATTCAGCAATTAATCCACAGATTCTCTGTCTATAGTTGCCTTAAAAGGCCATGCCAGAAAACGAGGCCAGCTGCCACCAGTGTGGGTCTTGGAGCTGCTCAGCCAGGAGCACTGTACTCGCCGAGGACACAACTGAATGTGGCTTGGGTGGGGCCACGAGTTGAAGGAAGAAGAGTTTCAGGGAATCCTCTGGGAAGAGCGACCTCTGTTATCCAGTTTGATGAAGTCTCAGCTATGGTGGCACTGCTTCCACACACTAGGAAAGGGTAGGGCTCAACAGAGGAACAATGGATACTGTCAGCACTTCTGCCCAGGAGAAAGCCTTGCCTCTAGCCTTCGTTCCAACAACTCAGTGTCCCCCTGTAAGTCCCTGGTGCCCCTCAAGCAGCCTACCTGGCACTCAGAGTGAGCGAGTCCATCATCACAAAACTCTGGTCATGGACACAGACCCTTTAAGAGGAACATCTGCAGCTGCCGTTGTCCCACTCAGACACTCAGGACCGGGCAGCCTCGCATCTTTGCTCCCTCCTACCTCCTACTGTTGAAGGGTGGTTTTTTATTTCTCTCCTTAGTTGTAGGGCTTCTGTTCATCTAGATTCCAGGTGACTCTGCTTGCTTGTTGCTTCATGTTTTCGTCACAATTTTGATTTGGTCGCAAGAGGGGATGAACAAAGCCTCTATCATCTATGCCATTTTGCCTAGGCTCTTAATTCAAAATTATTAAAGT
The DNA here is from genome assembly GCF_000325575.1 of Pteropus alecto. Taxonomy (NCBI): domain Eukaryota; kingdom Metazoa; phylum Chordata; class Mammalia; order Chiroptera; family Pteropodidae; genus Pteropus; species Pteropus alecto. The sequence continues at coordinate 1,543,488 of NW_006430732.1, forward strand.
CAATTTATTTCCTTCTTCCCAGAGTTACATCTGCTATATTTCGTCAGATTAAAAACACCAACAGTTGAAAGATGCACCATTATTTTATGCAACATTAAGGAAAAAAAGGCTGGAAATTAAATATAATGCTATCTATCACTTAGAACATTTTTAATACTTATTTTAAAAGGATTTTATACTTAGACATAATTTTTTAACATATTGCTCTTATTCATACATTAAAAAGGAAACTACAAGTAAAATAATTTGGTTATGGTAGTTCTAAAACTACTTTACATTTGATAGTAGCAATTTTCTTATATTCCATTGCAGAATGACCAAAATTTATTTTTCATATAATATTCTTCTTGCCATCAAGAGCTTTGTTAATGCAGCATTTTTTTAGACGAATCCATAAAATAACTACAAGCATCAGTACTAGGCTCTTATACCAGCTTTAAAATTATTAGAACTATATTATTTTGATTCTCACTTTAGAAATGTTATTATATAATCTGATAACTACCTCTATCCTTCTCTTCCCACAACTGTTCGGTTTCTATAGGTTAAATCACTCCGTTATAAGGTCAAAACACTAATCTTCAAGCCTGTGACATCCATGCCACATGTGTTGGTGATGCTAATGCTTTTGTTAGAAGCACAAGTTCAGGCAATAGCTATTAAATTACAATTGCCACCTGGACAGCACCGATTATAAAATGTCTTTGATTATGAATTACATCTCAATTTTTGATATGTAAAATGTGAAAAATGTGGTTTGCAGAGTCCCAGCCACAGCACCGAAATGCACAGTATAGAATGGTGAGTTTGAAACCGAGAGTTAGTATTTAAATTATTCTTCCTTCTGACTCAAAACCACAGTATACATATTTTGATTACAGTGTAAAAATTATCAATTTTTTGTTTAAAAAAATAAGTAATGTAAATTCTAAGTAATAACTTTGCTGAGGAAATGCTGGCACCTGAGATTGAAAAATTAGTTCCTTATTAAAACTAAATTTTAAAATGTTAGTGCAAATTGTTATAAATATTTTTCCATAATTTTTTAAATTATTATATAGGCTACCAATGTCTTCTGCTGAAGTCATGATCAGACCACATAGAATATAAGAGTTTAGAGCACCCTTGAATTTTGGGGTACCATAAATACTAGAGGCTATAATACTGTACTGTGATTATAATAAACAGAAACTTATAATAAACAGAAATAATATTTTCATTCACATGAAAACACTATATTATAGTCTTTGGAATGCCCTTAGGCAATTTTTTATGAGGAAATTATTCTCTGCTCAATTATGTTGACTGTACAATTATGCTTCTGAATTGAATAAAATGGATGTATTCTCTTTATTGTAAATAAAACTATTTTTAGTTTTAAAACTACAACAAGAAATGTGAATCCTTTCTTTTCCCTTGGTCCTAGTCATTGGTATAACAAATAGTTTTAAAAAGCTAAAGATGGGACGGGTATATTTTATTATTATTTTAGAGCTATACTCTGATTATTTATAACTACAGTTCAGTAGTGATAAAACAGATGCTAAACAGTGGATTAAAAAGAAGTCAATCAAATTCTATGGGAAAAAGCAGTAAATAGCTAAATTACTTTTAAGAGCTGTACAATTCAAGAAATTTAGTTATCTAAAACTGTTGTATTCATGTGAAGAATAAGTGAGACAGAACTGTGGCCATGGTATAATTTCTTGACAGGCTTTAGAGATAATCAAAATAGTCTATCCTGTCATTTTATAAAAGATGTTTGACTCAAGTAAGTTCAGAATTCAAATATTGTTTGAAAGGTTTTTAATGAATGAGTAAAATGATATACCTGTGTGCTCTGTGGTGTGTGTGTGTGTGTGTGTGTGTGTGTGTGTGTGTGTGCGTGCGCGTACCTTTTTTTTTTCCAGAGAGCGAACATACTTTCCTGGAAGAAAAAAGATCACAAAAATAACTGAAAGTAAGTTGGCAAGGTTTTGTGAAAACAACTCTTCTGAAAGTGTCAATGAAAATAACTTTTATGCCTCGAAGTTTAAAATGTTATATAGAACCAAACTTACTGAAGAATCTAAAGAATTAGTTCTGCCTGAGTCAGATTCCTTCTTCAGATATAGTTTCTTTATCCAGATCAGTCACTTAAAATCAGTGACTAAAACTGTGTTCCCAAATTAAGCTTAGTTTTATTTCCACCTATGTATTACAGTTTTATCAAAGCTAGTCACAAAAACTACTTATAGTAATTCTGGCACATATATCTCAGATTATTATGAGTTGACTAAATAGGGAATAAACATTAATATGTTCATCATTTATCTGACATATCTATACATCACATTACTCTCCTTGAATAATTGGCTGACTGCTGTCTCTTTCAAAGTCTCTCTATATAATTCCACTTATTTTTTTATTTATTTGATGTGATGATTAAGCCTGTCCTAATAATTATATTAAATTATAATAATTGCATCATAATAATTATATTAAACACAAACTTCTCACAATAGTTATAATGCCTTTGTAGTCCTTCTCAAACTTAAATGTACATACAAGTTATCTGGAGATGTTGATGTAAAATACAGATTCTGATTCAAGAGTTTGGGATAAACCTAGGATTTAAAAAAATTTCTAATGAGCTCTTATGTTAATGTTGCTGGTTGGAGAACCATACTTTGGGTAGCAAGGCATTTGAGGATCTGGTTTCAAATTCTGTCTTTTCATTTTATAATTTGTTCTAGGTCCTAGCATACATGCATTCCTAAAATATACTCTTGTTCTTGTGTGTACTCAATCTCTCTGTCTTATACACATATTCATAAACATAATTGTGGTAACTAAACTGTTTGCTATTGTGCGATCAAATCTTATCCGGACCTCATCAACCTATATATACAGATAAGGACCACAGTAAAAGTAATAAGCCAAATGTCACTGGCTTTTGATCTACCTATCCACATAAGATAGTTGTAATCTGTAAATATTTCTGGAGTATACAAAAGTATCTAATATGCATACAAGAAAGCCTGTTTCTATAGATCATCATTATCTCCTGCTGCCCCAAAGCAATGGAGTCTTCAAGATGGAAAATCCACGGTGTCCCAGGTTACACTAGAGAAAAGTAACTTTTTTTTTTCTTTTTGCATAAAAAATATTAGAGTACCCAAGTATTTCTGCTTGTATCACAGGTTTTTATGTAACTTATAGTGTTATAGTGTTATAGTGTAACTTATAGTGTTAAGTGACTATCAGTTTTGGCTTAGAGTTTTCTTACACTCTAGAAAATTTGTCTCTAAATTTAAAGGGAAACTGGGTAGAGAAATTAAGCCAAGTAGAAAATAATGTCTCCTTAATGATGATAATAAATGTTTGTTATTTGATCAGGATAGTCATACTTAGTTGCTCTTCTGTAAAATACATACATACATACATACACACACACACACATATGTATATATGTGTATGTGTGTGTGTGTGTGTGTGTGCTATTGGAAGCAAGTGTAAATTTGTCAGATTTTGTAAGCAACTAACCAAAGGCTATATATATATATATGTGTATATATATTAGAATAATCCTTAGCATCTTTATACAAATGATATTCTATCCACCATTTTGCTAACAGTTCCCCAGAAAAACCCAGATAACAGTGAATCTCAGGCCATGAGGAATCTGGCATCACAAGTTGAAATTAAAATTACTATCACCTGTTCTTTAGAAACCAATTTATACTTTTAAAGTAATGGACTCAGTGCTGCCTCTCCAAAATGCCTCTGATAAACTTATTCCTTTTAAAAAAAAAAATTAAGTAGTTGGTTGACAATATTATATTAATTATGTTAGTTCAGGTGTACAAAAAAAATTCAAAATGGATTAAAGAGTTTAACATAAGGCCTGAAACCATCAAACTCCTTGAAGAAAACATAAGTAGTAAACGATTTGACATCAGTTGGAATAATATCTTTTTGGATATGTCCCCTTGAGCAAGGGAAATAAAAGCACAAATTTTTAAAAAATGGGACTTTATCAAACTAAAAACTTCTGCATAGTAAAGGAAACTATCAACAAAACAAAACAAAACCTACTGAATGGGAAGAGATATTCCCATATAATATATCGGGTAAGGAGTTGATATCCAACATGTATAAGAAACTCATACAACTCAATAACATAAACAGACAAACAAACAATCTAGTCAAAATGGCAGAAGACATGAAGAGACATTTCTCCAAAGAAGACATACATATGGCCAGCAGACATATAAAAAGATGCTAATCATAGGAAAATGCAAATCAAAATCATAATGTGATACCACTTCACATCAGTCAGAACAGCATTTGTCAAAAAGTCAGCAAATAACATGTGTTGGCAAAGTTGTAGAGAAAAGAGAATCCTTGTGCACTGTTGGTGGAACAGCAAATTGGTGCCTCTACTATGGAAAACACTATGATAAACTTATTTTTAATTTATTCTTCATTCTTTCAGCAAGCTTACTAACCCATTTATTATTGTGATATCACTTTTATAATAATTAATTTTCAAATATGAATATTTTCTTTTTTTGGCCTTTCATTTTTTTTTTTGAGTGGATAACACTTATAACCATCTCTATTACATGTGTTTTCATTTTATTATTTTGAGATATAATTTACATGTAGCATTGTATAAGTTGAATGTATACAATGCACTGATTTTGAAGCATTTATACATTGCATTGTGATTGCCACCATAGCATTAGGTAACACCTCTAGCACATCATATAATTATGTTTTCTTTTTTGTAGTGAGAAAAATTAAGATGTAGTCTCTTAGAAACTTTGAAATTTATAATACAGCATTGTTGACTATGATCACTATACTTTGCATTTGATTTCCAGGACCTATTTATCTAGTAGTTGTACCCTTAAACAACATCTTCCCAATTCCAACACCTCTCAGCCCCTAGTAATCACAATTCTACTCTCTGTTTTTATAAGTATGGCTTTTTTAGATCCTACATATAAGTGATATTATGCAATATTTGTCTTTCTCTGTCTAACATCTCACTTATCATAGTGTCTTCAAGGTTTATCCATGTTGGAAATGACAAGATGCCCTTCTTTTTTGTGACTAAATGATATTCCATTGTATCTCTATCTCTATCTACATCTAAATATATCTATCTATCTTCTTTATCCATTTTTTTGACAAGTACTTAAGTTGTTTTTGTATCTTGGCTGTTGTGAATAATGTTGCAATAAACATGAGAGTGTGCATATCTCTTTGATATCCTGTTTTTGTTTCCTTTTGACATATACTCAAAAGTGTAAATATTGGATCGTATGGTAGTTCCACTTTTAAATATTTGAGAAACTTTCATATTTTTTTCCATAGTGGCTGAACCAATTTATATTTCGCCAAAAGTGTACAAGGGTTCCTTTTTCTCTACATTCTCACCAACACATGTTATCACTTGTCTTTTTTGATAATAGTCACTTTAGCAAGTGTGAGGTGATATCTCTTTGTGGTTTTGATTTTCATTGCCCTGATAAATATGATGTTGAGCATCTTTTCATGTATTGTTGGCTATTTGGATATCTTCTTTGGGAAAATGTCTGCTCAGTCCCTCTGCCCATTTTTAAAGTAATTTTTTGGCAGGTATTAAGTTGAATGAGTTCCTGTATATTGAGATATTTATTCCTTATTAGTTATTTGGTTTACAAATACTTCCCCCCATAGGTTACCTTTTTATTTTATTAATGGTTTTCTTTTCTGCACAGAAGCCTATAGTTTGATGTAGTCCCACTTATTGATTTTGCTTTTGTTCCTTGTGCTTTTGGTGTCATATCTTAAAAAATCATTGTCAGGCCAATGTTGTGAGATAATAGAAAATATATATTGATCTCTATCCCCCATTCTTGGCACAGAGCTCCTGACAAACTCATAATTTCCTAAGTGATAAGAGTACTAAGAGCATCTTTTGTTATCTGGTCTTTGTTTCCAGGTGGATGAACACATCCATTTACTGGTAAAGTGATGCACCTCAACTCCATGAAAACAGAAGCTCCTGATCTTGGAAGCATCCCAGACCTTTGCCCCATGTATCTCTTCATCAGGCTATTCATTATTATCCTTCATTGTATCTTTTAATAAACTGGTAAGTGTTCCCCTGAGTTCTGTGAGCCAATCTAGCAAATAATTGAATATAAGAAGGAGAAGAAGGAGGTCATGCAAACCTCCAATTTGTAGATAAGTTGGACAGAAATCGTGGGTAACTTGGGGACCTACTATTTACAATTGGCAGCTAAAAACTGAACTCTTAAACCTATGGGATCTGTCTCCATGTAGATAGTATTAGAATTGAGTTAAATTGTAGGACAGACTTCTGTTGCAACAGAATAATTTGATGTGGGGAAATAAACCCACACATTTGGTTTCAGAAGTGTTGTGAGTATGGTAGTAGTCTGAGAGTAAAGGAGAAACAGGAGAAATACTGAACTGAGTCTTTCTAACTCAAATGACGAGAAGTTTTTTTCTGTTTTCTTCTAGGAGTTTTATGGTGTCAGATCTTATGTTTAAGTGTTTAATCTAGTTTGGGTTAATTTTTTGTGAGTGGTTTAAGAAGAGAGCCCACCCAATTTCATTTTTCTCCTTGCGGCTAACCTGTTTTTCCAGCACCATTTGTGAAAGACACTATTCTTTCCACATTAAATGATCCTGGCTCTTTTATCAAATGTTAGTTCACCATATATGTGAGGGCTTATTTCTGAACTCTCTAGTCTCTTACATTGGTTTATGTATCTACTTTTACTCCTGTACCATAATGTTCTAGTAGCCGTAGTTTTGTAGTATAGTGTGAAATCAGAAAATATGATGCTTCTGACTTTGTTCTTTTTTTCTCAAAATTGTTTGGCTATTTGAAGTCTTTTATGTCCATAAGAATTTTAGGACTGATTTTCTATTTCTGTAAAAACTGCCATTGGAAATTGGTAGAAATTGCAGTGACTTTGGGTAATATGAACATTTTAACAATAATATTTTATCTGATCCATCAACATTTGTTCTTTCTTCAATTTCTGTCATCAAAATCTTATAGTTTTCATTGTACAGATGTTTTACTTGGTTAAATTTATTCTTCTGTGTTTGGTTTTTTATATTATTGTAAATGAGATAGTTTTATTATTTATTTAGATGTATTCTTAGTGTATAAAAACAACACTAATTTCTGCAGGTTAATGTTACATTCTGAAAATTATTGAAGTTGAGTTTGTTGGTTCATTTCAACAGGTATTTTTTGGTTGAGTCTTTATGATTTTCTCTCTATAAAATTATAGCACTTGCAAATAATAACAATTTTACTTCTTTCTTTCTCATTTGGATTTATGATGATGATGATGATGATGATGATGACGACGACGACATTGTTTAACAAAATCTGGTGGGTGCCTTTTATTTATTTATTTTTTTGTACTACCTAATTGCTCCATCTAGGACTTCCAGTAACATGTTCAATAAGAGTGAAGAGAGTGGGTACTCTTGCCTTATTCCTGATTTTAGACAAAAATCTTTTAATTTTTCATCATTAAATATGATGTTAGCTGTGGGTTTATTGCATATGGCTTTTATTATGTCAAGATATGTTCCTTCTATACTCAATTTGTTAAGAGTTTTTATCCTGAAAGTTGCATTATACTAAATATTTTTTCTTCATTTATTGAGGTTATATATTTTTTATCTTTCATACTATTAATTTGGTGTATTATATTTATCGATTGCGTATGTTGAACCATCCTTGTATCCCACTTGGTCTTGTATAATCTTTTCTATGTGTTGTTGAATTTAGTTTGCCTATACTTTGTTGAAAAAAAATTGCAACTATATTCATCAGGAATATTAGTATAGAGTTTTATTTTCTTGTAGTGTCTTTATCTGGCTTTCAGATCAGGGTAATGATGGCCTAATAAAATGAGTCTGAAAGTACCTCCTCTTCTTTAACTTTTTGGAAGTATTTAAGAAAAATTAGCATTACTTATTTTTTAAATGTTTGGTAGAATTTTCCAGTAAAGCCATTTGGTCTTGGGCTTTTCTGTGTGGGGAGTTTTTTGATTAATTATCAATTTTCCTTACTCACTATTGGCCTGTTCAGATTTTCTATTTATTCCCATTTCAGTCTTCATAGCTTGTATGTTTCTAAGAATTTATCTATTTACTCCAGGTTATCCAATTTGTTAGCATATCATTGTTCGTAATAGTCTCCTATGATTCATTGTATTTCTATAGCATCAGTTGTAATGTATCTTATTTATTTGAGTTTTCTTTTTTTTCTTAGTATAAGTAAAGTTTTATAATTTTTATTTATTTTTATTTTTGAAAAATCAGCTCTTTTGTTGATTTATCATCTTCCTGGGCTCTATTTCATTTCTTTCTGCTCTGATCTTTGTTATTTCTTTTATTCTGCTAAATTTTGGCTTAGTTCTTTTTCTAGTTTCTTGAGATGTAAATCTTTTTTTTTCTTATTTAACAGAATTTGGGAACAGATTACACACATGCACACACATACAATTACTATTTGCAGGACAACTTTGAAAAATGCTTGTTGACTGAATAGTAGTGAAAGGATGTGACATAAATAAATAAAATTAAAGGAGATATATGAAGTAAAGATAAAGTTTTGAAACCTTATCCATATTAATAGCATCATAAACAATGTGTTAATAAAATTAAAAAAAAAAGATTTTAATTAAAAATTAGAAAAGAGTAATAAAAAGCAAATTTTAACCAAAAGAAATTGTTGTATCAACACTCATATCAGACAAAATTGAACTTAAGGCAAAAAGCATTAATAGGGATCAAAAGAGACATTATTAAAAAATAAAAAGTAATCATCAAAGATATATAATGTTAGTAATTTTTTATGTACTCAACAGCAAAACTATAGCCTTCAAATGATTTCTTAAGAAGTGGGAAATGAAGAGTGAAGTCAGTAAGATAGCAGACAAAGAAGCTCCATGTTGTTGATTTTCCATAGAATATCAAGTAAGCAACAACAAAGTGACTAGAATAGCTTTGTAGGCATTCTAAAAACCAGTCAAAGATTCTTAGAAATTAAGCAAATGGTCAACTGAGAAAAAAGCCACATTTAAAACAATAGAAAATTTTATTCACCATCTCCCTAGCTCAAAATGAGACAGTTTTGAGAAAACTACCTAATCCCTGGCTCCTCCTTTGGAATGGAAGGGGAAAAGTTCAATGTTTTGGCCTTTCTAGGGCCTTCCAGAAGAACTATTTTTTGTCTCACATGACTTGGAGCTCAGACAGAAATATGGATATAGTTTGGATAGCAGGTTGGAGATCACTGAAAGCAGTGGTGAGTATCACAGCGCATAAAAGCAGCAGTGGGACTACAGACATGCTGGCACCTTCACTAAGAAATTGCAGTCACAGAAATGTAATTGAACATCTAAGACTTTAGGAAAAGCAGAAGTGAGACTTAAAAAAAAAATAAAACATTTAAAAGCAGCTATGAATACAGGAGAATTGGGAAAATAGATGTACACAAGTCCAATAGTGATATATACCTAAATGAGGCCTAAGAATACTATAACCCCAGATTCAAGGATGATTTTTGAAGGTCTTCCACAGCATGGAGCAAGTTCACATAGACTGGAAGAGTTAGATATCTTTTTAAAGGCCTAATTTTTAACAAAAATCCACTGGTCTCAAACAAAGAGAAAAACCACCCATTTGAAAGAACATAATATATCTCCAGAAACACAAAGGGAGGCAGTAAGGGAGGAACTGAGGGACAAAACAAAAACTATAAGACATACAGATAACAAATAACAAAATGACAGTAGCAACTCCTTCTTTATCAATAATTATTTAAATATGAATGAATTAAATTCCCCAATGAAAAAGACATAGAATTGTAGGAAGAAAAAATAAATAAAATAAATAAAACATTATCTAACTATATGCTCTCTGCAAGAGACTCACTTTGATTTAAGGAAAAAAAATAGGTTGAAAGTGAAAGAGTGGGACAAGATATTCCATACAATAATAACAAAAAGATAGCAGAATTGGTTATACTAATATCACACAAAATTTTTAAAAATGTTAGAAGAGAATTAAAAGAATTACATGATGATTAAAAGGTCAATTTACCAAACATCAGAGCTTCTAAATATATGACACAAATATTAACAGAATTGAAAGGAGAAATAGACATCTCAACAATAATAGGAGAAAACTTCAAAACTTTTTATTTGATATTGATTGAACAACCAGAGAGAATATCAATAAGGAAATAGAGGGCCTAAGGAACACTATAGACTAATTGAATCTAATAGACATACAGAAAACTACACCAAACAAAGCAGAATACACAATTTTTTTTCTCAAATGTACATGGAAATATATTTATCAGAATAGATCACATATTAGTTCACAAAATTAGTCAATTAATTTGTAAAAATTGAGATCATGCAAAGAAAATTTTCATTCACAATGAAAAAAAATCTAGAAATCTGCAGCACAATAAACACTGGAAAATTCTACAAATACGTGGAAATTAAAGAACATATTAATAAAAACAATAGTTTAAAGTATATATCATGAGATAAATTAGAAAATATCTTGAGATAAATAAAAATAACACTCAATGTTACAAAATTTATGGAATGTAGTTAGAGCAGTGCTCAAAGTAAAAATTGTAATTGTAAATGCTTACATTAAAAATGAAGAAAATCCCAAACTGGCAACTTAAATTTGTACCTTAAAGAACTAGAAAATGAAGGCCTATAGTCACTGTGAGTGGCCTCTTCTATTTGGGCTGGGAGACGCACAAGGTCCCATTCATTAACCAGGAAGCCAGGATGACGGTGGGTGTGGTAGCTTGCACTATCATGTGTGCCCTGGTAGTTGGGGCTGATGCTGGCCAAGTACTATAGAAAATGTATAGAAAATAGATTACAGAAGATATAAACGAAATAGATAATAAAATAATAGAGAAAATCAACAAAACCAATACTTGGTTCTTTGAAAAGATCAACAAAACTGAGAAACCATTAGTTAACTAAGAAACAAAAAGAAACTTGAATTACAAAAAAGAAAAATAATAATAACAGAAATGTAAGAGGGGACAGTACTACCAATTTTCACAAATAAAAAGATTTATAAGAGAGTACTCTGAACAAATTTATGACAGAAATTAAATAACCTAAATGATATGAACAAACTTCTAAAAACACAACCTACCAAGATAAAATCATAAAGAAATAGAAAATCGATACAGAGATATATAACTTGTAAGGAGATTAAAATCAGTAATAAATAATCTCATGACTAGGATTCAAGATGGTGTACATAGAAGTAAAAGCTGTACATGCTTCCTCTAGCAACCACACCAAATTATAACAAAACTACAGAGCAATCAGTACATGAAGTCGACAGAGGTCTGGCTGAACAGAAGCCCTACAATTAGGTCACCTCAAATAACAGATTAACTCAAAATGGTAGGCAGGGCAGAGATATGAAATGGCCTGGTCCCATGACGAGAGTGGCAATAAAGAATCAGGAAGGCTATCTTGGCTGCAGAGTCCCCCAACCTGTGGATAGAGGAGTCCTGGCTGCACACTGGGCTTTCCAGCTCAGAGTTCTAGTGCCAAGAAGAGATGTTCCCACAATCTCTGTCTGTGAAAACCAGTGGAGGTTGCAAGTGAGTGAGACAGAGGGCCGCAGGAAGTGGAGACCTTCTTCTTAAAGGGACCATGCCTGGCCTTACTCACTGATGGATTTGCTCACTCTGAGTTCCAGTGCTGGGGCAGCTGCTCGAGGAGCATCAGGGATACACAGGAGGTGCTGAGCTGTTGGGCTTTAGGGAGAGGGCTGGAGGGGTGGTTAGCTCCCAGACAGAGGTGCAGTTAGAAGCTATTGTTCCTTTGTTGAGCCCTGCACCCTCCCAGCCTGCAGACACAGGTGTTGTCAACCTAGATAACACAGGTTGCTCCGCCCAGGAGGTTCTCTGAGACTCTGCATCTCTCAACTTGTGGACCGACACAAGCTGCTTCCAGCGGTTTATTCCATACAAACAGCCTGTGTTGGATCCTGCTGTGAACTTTCATAGACTCGCTCAAAGGCTCACAAAATCCAAAGAAGCAGCATCCGGCCTTGGCATGCCCTGCACCTCTTGCTGAGCAGTCCCAAACTCTATACTACTGGCAGCTGGACTCGGTTTCAGATTTGACCCCTCAAGGCACCTGTAAGTCCAGCACAGTGGCAGCCATATGCGGATTCCTTGATAACTCTTACCAGGTGGCCCCGGAGGCGCACAGGCTGCAGTTGAACTTTAAGTATACTAAGAAATAGAACTTATCAGAACATTAGAAGAATTATACACCATGACCATGTGAGATTATTTCTGCATTCAAGGATGGTTCAACATACCGAAATCAATTAATGTAATACACAACATTAACAAAATAAATAGTAGAAAACTACATCAACATTAAAAAAAAAAAAAAAAGGAAATTAAAAACCTACATCCAACATCATACTCAACAGTAAAAAACTGAAAGCTTTTTCTCTAAGATCAGATTTAGGACAGGAATGGTCACTTTTATTAAGTCTATTCCACATAATAATAGAAGTTCTAGCCAGAGAAATTAGGCAAGAAAAAGTATTAAAATTATCCATACTGAAAGGGAAGAAGTAAAATTATCTCTGTTCATGGATGACATGATCTTATGTGTATAAAACCCTAAAGATTCTACGAAAAAGAAACTGTTAGAATAAACAAATTCAGCAGATTTACAGGATACAAAATCAATATGCCAAAATTAGTTGCATTATTATATCCCAAAAGTGAACATCTGAAAAGAAATTTAAGAAAACTATTCCACTTACAATAACATAAAAAAATATATATATACTTTGGAGTAAACTTGACCTAAGAGATAAAACACTATTCTACTGAAAACTGTAAAATATTGCTGAAAGAAATTAAAGGCACAAATAAGTGTAAAGACATCTCATGTGCATTGATTGGAAGACTTAATATTGTTCAGATGTTAATACTACCCACGGCTATCTACAAATTTAACGCAATCTCTATCAAAATCCCAATAAAGTTTTTGCAAAAAAAAAAAAAAAAATCCATCCTAAAATTCAAATGGGATCTCAAGGGATCATGGATATTTAAAACAATCTTGTAAAAGAATAAGACCTCACACTTCCTGATTTCAAATCTTACTACAAAGCTACACTAATCAAAACAGTGTGGTAATGTCATAAAGATAAGTATATAGATCAGTGAAATAGAATACTGAGCCCAGAAATAAAGCCTCTCACTTATGGTCAATAATTTTTAACATAGGTGCCAAGACCATTCAAGTGGGGAAAAGACTGTCTTTTCATCAAATGGTACTGGGAAAGTGGATATCTATCAACACACAAAAGGACAAAGGTGAACCCTTGCTTTACACCACATATACAAGCTAACTCAAAATGGATTAAACATCTAAATATAAGAGCTAAATCTATAAAACTCTTAGAAGAAAACAAGGAAAAATCTTCATGGCATTGGGTTGGGCAATAATTTCTTTTATATGACACTAAAAACAGACAACAAAAGAAAAAATAATAGATAGTTTGGACTATGTCAAAATAAAATGAAAAAAAGATAAAAAAAAATTTTTGGTCATCAAAGAACATACTCAACAGAGTGAAAAGGGAATTCATTCAGTGGGAGAAAATATTTTCAAATAATTGATTTGATAAAGGGTTAAAAATTGAAAGGTGTGTATACTGCTGGTAAAAATGCAAAATGGTATAGCTGCTATGGAAAACAGTGGCAATTCCTCAAAAGATTAAGAATAGAATTACCATATGATCCAGCAATCACCTTCCTGGGATACACTCAAGTGAATTGAAACCAAGGACTCAGAAATATTTGTATACTTATGTTTATAATAGCACTATTTACAATAGCCAAAAGGTAGAATCAATTTGAGCCTTTATTGGTAGAGGAATGAATAAACACAGTGTAGTGTACACAGACAATGGAATATTATTCAGCCCTGACAATAAAAAAAATTCTGACACATGCTACAACATAGTTAAACCATGAACATATCATGCCAAGTAAAGTAAGGCAGATATAAAAGGTGAAATACTGTGATTCCACTTATATGAGGTACCTAGAGTAGTCACGTGGGGAATTATTTAATGAGTATAGAATTTCAGTTTCGCAAGATGAAAGGGTTCTGAAGATGGATAGAGGTGATGCTTGCTCAAAAATGTGAATGCGCTTAATTCCATTAATCTGTACACTTAGAAATGATTAAGATGGTAAATTCTGTTACGTTTATTTTACCACAATTATAAAAAAGTGGAAAAAAAAGAAGAAATAAGAGTCAAGAAATATCAAAACTAAATAAATTAAATATTTAATTTCAAAAGGTAGAAAAAGATCACCTCTGCAAAACCAAGATAAGTAGAAGGAAAGAAAGAATATAGATATACGCACAAGTTTATAAAAAAAAAGAGCTTTATTATTTCTTCAGAAGCCACTGATGCTAATTGTTTATCTTGAACTCTTTCCTTTGAGCTACTAAATTCCCTGACATTTATAATAGTTTTATTGTTATTATTATTGTTAGTGTTGTGCTCATTAATATTAATGTGGGTCAGATTTACTAGTATTGTCAATACTTTTGTATTCTATGCACACATTGGTAAACATTGCTTCTGTGATCTCCCTGGCATTATTTGACCTGCAAAAGTGAGTAGGAAAAAATAAAAGTATTCATAGTAAGGCAAGTGATAGAACACAATATTGGTAATCCTCTATTCAGGAGTACATATAAAGGGGGTGCTCAATTCCCCTGTTTTACCAGGTGCTTGGAAGTTTGGCACAATTTCCAACTTGGACCTGCAGGATACACTTCAAGTTAGTTAACTCACCTGACTACCTAAACAATCATTTCATCAGATTTTGCTCCAAATTATGCCACTGAGTTAGTGTTCCTCCCAGCGTGTGGTCCTCCATCTCCCTGCACTACAAAAGATATAGACACATAAAGCAGACAGATTATATCCTCCTCTACTAGGCTCTTACCTGATCTGTCTTCATGAAAAACAAAACAAAACAAAAAAAAACCAACAAGATTTTATTTTCTAGTGAGACATTCTTCAATATATCCAAGAAGGAAGCACTTTTTTTTTTTCTTTTTAAAATACTTGTATATCTGTGTTAATTAGAGGATCGAGAAAAAACTTACAAGGGTTTTTGTGTCTTTCACAGCCCCTAGTGCATCTTGAGAGCTCTATTGAAATAGAGGACTTCATCCTACAAATACTTCCTGAGTATTCCTGTATTTCTGGATACCTGAGTTCATTAATGAAGTTTATTTGGGCACTTTACTTCTAGCCTTTCTCTAAATGGAAGACTTTCTCTTCCTGTGGCATCCACATCTGTATGCAAGAGGGAATAAGTGGATTCCGGAGCTTTACTTACATCAACCTTCACTTCTTTCACAAAACTCAGTCTGCTCATCACAGTATGTCTTAAGAACAAAAATAATTTATTTTATTTTTTTTTTGTTCTTGTTGCTGTTTTTGTTTTTAAGTGAGAAGTGAGAAGACTTTGTTCTTTTAAGTAATGAAAGGCATGATAAAGCACAGGTAATTATTCTGATAAGACACAGAATCATTTTTTCCTAGGTGGATTACTTAAAAGGTAAATAAAATTTTTTATAATCTCTTATTAAGAGCAGACCAATAATTTAATAAAATTTTGTCAATTTAACAAGAAAATCAAACTGTAGCTTTGCATCAGTACACTATTGAGCTCATTAAAAAACAAAACAAAAACCTTATAAATAAATCCATTCAATCTAGGCCAGCTTCACCGTACGACATAAAATTTCTTTCCAAGAAAACATTCTATATTTTTCTGTCCATTCAAGTTTTGTTCTCTCCCTTTCTTTCACTTTAACAACTAGTTATCTTACTTTAAGAAAAATTACTCTCCTTTTTCTCTTGACAAAAACATATCCTTTATACTTCATGCCTTTTATGCTTTTTTTTAAATTAAAAAACACATCCCGCTTTTTTGTATTCTTTGCATACAGAATTTCCCTTCACTCATAATTTCTAGTAATTTTAATTACAAATATTGATTATATTTTTCAACCCTTAGTAATATTAATTTTCCAGAGAAAATTAGGAAGTAGACAATTGTAAATTCTCTGTCATATACAAAGTTTCTGTAGTAGATTAGCAAATTTACAAATTTACCATTTCACAATTTCTAGAGGCATGTGTTTGTTTTCTCATAGTACAATTTCTTAGTGTGGCAAAAATAACATGTTTATTAGCAGACCCAAATATCTTTAGTCTCTGTAAAAAATAAAAAGCCAAAACTATATAAGTGTAAACTTAATTTTAATAAAATTTTAGTTTTTTATCTTATTTAGAAGTGATCTCGGTATTCAATGAATATCATTTAACTTAATTTTGTATAACTTAAAGGTTTCAAGTTATCAAAAAGATTTTGGAAACTACTTCTCAACAGACATACAAAACGTAATTGTTGAACTAAATTTGTCATAATAATGACTCATTTGATTAAAATCAAATCTATAAATTTTATAATCTTAAACATTTAGTCATATATTAGCTTATTTGATGAGTAGAGTCAAAGTAAAATACAAGTGTATGTATTATATTTAATGATGACAACTCTGAAGACATACATGTTTTATCAAATCAACAATATCAAACTAGTCTTAAAAAGATTTCTCCAAATCATGTGAATTTGAAAAGTGTTTGGGTCAATTTGAATATTTCTGAGAGTTTTAGGAAAATTTATATGTGTCTATCTTTTTTCTAAACCAATTTAGAATACAGTATTTTGAAGGGATTTTATAGATTTATTTGTCATTATCATCAGAAGAAAATATCATGTATATATACCATATACACATGTATAAACATATAAGACATGGAAACAGAGATTTACCGGCTTTTGTTCTATGATTTTAGACATGAGTCTAGGGTTACCACTAGAACCACATTTCTGTTTTTATAAAAACTTGCTTCATAAGAAAGGGTCGTGTTTTTTTTCTCAGTTCTTCAAAATATTGGGTTGCAGTCTCAACAGTAACATTAAGAGAATAACCCACACTTCCAACTATATTTTATTAAATTTGCTTCTTTATATCAGAGAGATCCCCAACTAAGATGGAAATCAAAAGTTTCCTGTGTTTTAGGGATGCTAGATTTAGAGCTGTGTGCCTTTGGAATGTTTTTATAAGTTGTTTAACAAAAACTTTAGAATGTATTTCTTCCCTTTGAGTGCATCACCCCACTTTAGCCCAATTAACCTTCAAAGGGAAGGCTTCTATCACAGCTTCTATCAGGCCCTGGATAGTGACCTCCAACTAGGTCACTTTTTTTTAATTGAAGAAATTATTTTAATTAATTTTTTCTCCATCTTCCTCACCCCTCATCCCTCCCCCGTATCCTCTGGTAACCACTAGTCTATTGTCCATGTCCATAAGTCTCTGTTTGTTTGTCCTGTTCATTTGTTGCTTTTAGGTTTATATCCCCCATATAAGTGATATCATGTGATTTTCAACTTTTCCTGGCTGGCTTATTTCATTTAGCATGATTATCTCAAGGTTAACTGGACCATTTTATGATCATTTGCAAGAGGATCTGAAAGAGGGTCTGGACGTTTGTTATCTTGGTGAGAATTTTCTCCAGGGGGCTCTCTGTCTTATTGTGTGACTACAGAATAAGTATGAGTGGGAAGGTTTATGGTGGGTATGAATTTTGATTTTTGTAATAGATCTTATTTCTTCTCTTTAATTTTGTTGAGGGAATGTTTGAGCTAGCCATGAAATTTTTGTTGTCCTTCTTTCAATTCCATCCTTCCATAAGCACCAACAAAATATTTGTTTCAGGTGAGTGCTTTCAAAAAATTCTTTTAAATATAAGTGCTTTTTCAAATCAAATATCTCATCTGGCCATTTATGATTTAGGATCTCCAAAGGTATACCTCTTCTAAATGTGGCTGAAATCAATAAGCCTTTAAATTACTTAACCATAGATATAAAAAGTATCTCCAAAAAGGGTACAGAAGATGTAGCCTTTATAATCCAAAATCACTCTCAAAGATAGCCAAAGAGAAGAAAGAGAAGAACTTTGTTCCCCTAGGTGGTAGGAATATTTGTGAAAACTTATGTTTCTGGTCTCCCACAAAAGTGAAATGCCATAACTCATGGACCCACCAATCTGCGACACCAGGCAGATGATGCTGAGGTGGGATTTTTCAGCACTAGCAAGGCAAGGAGGAAAGAAATGACAAGGGACTTTACAGACTGTGACCCTTTATTTAGACTTGTACAAACCTCCTGAGAACTGGCAACAATTCATAGGACGTCAGCTGCAAATGAGATGCCCAGTCTACCCATATTTCTGCTTAGTCAACTACAACTTCTTGGACCTCCAATATGATTGTTGGCCACCTCTGAGTGCCAACAATCCATGACCCTCATCAGGTATAAAAGCAGAGACAGAATACTCTCACTGGATCCAAGCCAAGCTCTTAGGAAAGAAAATGAGACAGATAGGGCATGGTGGCTATCTCTTGGAAGGAAAGGATCTATAACAAGAATACACAAATCAAGAGTCATAATTCCCAAAGAACCGGTCCTTACAAGTGTTTTCTTCCTGCTAATCTGAATCTTGGAAAGAAAAGACAAGAGGAGAATCTTATGCTATTTTTTTTTCCATTTTTTTTCCAAATAATTCTCTAAGATTAAGGTATCTATACTTCTTTAACCTGCTTCCCCCATAACTCTTTAAGGAATAGTCATTCGTGTATAGCCTTAATTCTCTTTGTGGAATATCATATACTCTTTTATTTTTCCTATTACTATTTCCTTAAAACTTTTTAGACTGCCCACATTTTAATAACTGGGGATCAGGTAATCAAAAATCTATGTTTTGTCATTTTATAGACATCGCTTTTGTCCTCTTACTCTTTCTCTCTGATAAAGTAAAAAAGAATGGCAAAAAGAACAAAATTTTGTGATACATAAGTATTTTTGTGATATGTTAATGAGATATTTGAACAGCAATGGGTAAAATGAGATGGGATAGAAGTGATAGAAATGTGCAGTGAGACATCACAGAGTTCAGTGAGACCAATTTTCTTCAAGATTCTCCCCTCCTCCCTCCAATAATTAAATCTTTGTAGAAGAACCTGATAAAGAGTCCTTTGAATAAAGGCACCTGAGCTAGGAATGCAGACATGAGTAAGAGCATGGCTAGACAAAGAGGCCTGATCCTTGACTGCATTTCTCTTTAGAGACTGCAATATATTGGTTGTTTGCCAAGTCTGATGTGGGGAAAGCAGATCCACTGTGAGCCCTGCCAAATAAAGCCTTTGTAATTGCCAATAATCAGACCTGAAAACCACACAAGTTTTTAGCCAGGGGCTGGACTGCTTAGGCATGGCTATGTTCCCTATGAAGTCTATAGGAAGAGATTCTTCCTTGCCTTTCTTAGCTTCTGGTGGTTGCTGACATTCCTTAGCATGCCTTCACCTATAGATGCATCACTCTAATCTTTACCTCTGTATTCACATTGTGTTCTTAACTCTGTGTCTCTGTGTACAAATTTACTTCTTCTTATCAGGACACCAGTAATTGATTAGAGCCCGCTCTAATTAACTATGGCCTCATATTAATTTGATTATATCTGCAATGGTCCTATTTTCAAATAAGGTCATTCATAGTTTCTGGATGGACATGAATTTTGGGGGGACACTATTCAACCTAGTATGTTTAATGGCCCCAGGCTGAAATTACTGATTATTATTTTCTTGATTTGGGGGCTAGGGGCAGTTACAGAGGTTTCCATTTACCTTTTCCCACTAAAATAGTGTTTTAATTATCTTTTATTCACTCCATTGCCCTACAGTTATGGGGGTGGCCAAACATATACTCACCACTAGATAGATGTAATCAACAGCAGTTTGTTAGTCACATATATTCACAATCTGGGAGAGGAGGACAGTACATGCTATGCAGGGTCACATGGGATTGCACTTGAGAACAGAGTGAACAAGTAGAGACAATGAGAGATAGTCCTTGTTGTATAAAGACAGTGAGGTGCCTCCTTGTTCCCATGGGAGAATGTGTTAGCTTGTTGGAATAATTCCATGGCTTAGCAGAGAATTGAACCTGGGATTAGCAGAAACTATACCTGTTCCATTTGATAAGAAACATGGTTTTACTACTAGGACATTATCTGCAGGAGCAGAGTGGGGAGGGAAATTTGTGGTTGGCAATTCTGGGCCCTCCTGGTTTCCCCAAGATGTTAAGACACACATAATACTGTGACTTCATTTTAGGCCTTACACCAAAATTAGCTCTTACTTCACAGACCAAGAAGCCAATGGGAGTGTTCTGAAATTAACAAGTAGATTAATTCCAATTATATACTTGTGGACCAAGGAAATGGTTACCAAGTATGTCCATGGACAGTAGGTTCATTGTGACACAGACTCAGGTCAGGACTCTATTTATTGTCTAGCCTCTATATACCCTCATTAACAAGGGGACCATGTTGATTCTTCAGATCCTCAGGTATTAATACCAATTCATACTCTAGGTCCAACCATCCTTAAAATATCTGGATATAACCCTTTCCTCGGTGTTTATATATTTGAATAAATGGTCATCAAAACCCTTGGTAATAGATTGGAGGGAATCAGTATTATATACAATAGTTTCTGGGTCCTTCCTTCTGGGAACTCAGCCTTTCCTTTAGTCAAGGAGTTTTGGGTTTAAAAGCCAGCTCAGAACTGACATCAGGAACATGGCAGAGTGAGAGATGTCCCCGGATCTCTCCCCTTGAAACAACAATAAGTTGAACATCTAAAACTCAAAAAAAAAAAAAAACCACCCGAAACTCACACCAGCACATCTGAGTGTGAGATCTGTGCATAAGAGCTACCACAGGTCAGAATCTTGGGTGTTGGGTGGTGGACTGGAAGAAATAATGAAGCTGCCTATTGAAGCCACTGGTGCTCCCTGTAGGAGGAAGGGAAGGGGAGAAGAAGCGGTGAGTTCTCTGAACAGCCCTGCCTGGGAGAGCTGTGAGCTCCACGCATCCGGTGGCAGGGCCCAGTCATCAGAGCAGAGAGCAGAGAAGCAGAATGGCAGGGAAACAAAAGTTGACTTTACTAGCCCTGGATGAAATACTGAGGCTAGGCTGCAGCCCCCATCCCCCAACCCAGAGCGCACCTCCCACTCATAGTCTCCGAGACTAAACACCGCGGAGCCCCAGGGGAATCTGAGCAAACACTATTGAAACTGTTGCTAACACTGACAGAGACTGAAACTCAGGGTAGAGAGAGTGATTAAACATCTATAAGGGGAAAAAAAGGCATTATAAAAGTTTTATATAAAGCAGGAATCTAAGAGGCTTAGAAGCCACCTACTGAGAATCAAAAGAAAAAGGAAAAGTGACTTCTTCGCAACAGACTAAAGAGACAACTTTATATAATAAAACTTCTTTCTGGGAAAAAAAACAAACAAACAAAAAAACAAAAAACAGAATACACTTCCATTAATGCCCAGATGGAAAACCATCCAGTAAACACCATGAACAACCAAGGTGACAAGTCTTCTCAGAAAGAAAAAGAAAAATCTCCAGAAAATAAGCTTATAGGCATAGAAATATGCAACTTAAATGACAGAGAATTCAGGATGGTACTTCTGAGAAAACTCAATGAGATCAGAAACGAATCATATCAACAATTTCAGGAATTGAAAAACAACTACATGAGCAGAATGAGTTCTTTAGCAAAGAGATTGAAACCCTAAAAAGAATCAAATAGAACTTCTGAAGATAGAGAACACATAGCAAGAGTTGAAAAATAAAATAGCGAGCTTGGAAAATAGAGTTGACCAAATGGAGGAAAGGATCAGTGATATCAAAGACAGAAATCTAGAAATAAATCAGAAGGAAGAAGAGAGAAACTGAAGAATGAGAAATAATAAAAGAGAAATACAAGAACTAGCTGATACCATCATAAGAGGAAACATGAGAATAACGGGAATTATCAAAGGTGAGGAAAAAAAACAGGAATTAGAAAGCATTTTCAGACAAGTAGTTGACAAGAATTTCCCAAATCTAAGGAATGAACTGGAGCTTGGAATTCAAGAAGTCAGCAGAACACCCAATTACCTCAACTCAAAAAGGTCTTCGCCAAGACACATTGTATTAGAATTATCAAGAATCAACGGCAAAGACAGAATTCTCAGGGCAGCCAGGGAGAAGAAGACAGTAACCTATAAAGGAAAACCCATTAGATTATCATTGGACTTCTCAGCACAAATATTACAAGACAGAAAGGAATAGAATCAAATACTCGAACTATTAAGTAAAAGGAACTACCAGTCAAGAATAATGTATCCAGCTAAGCTCTCCTTTAGGTATGAAGGAGAAAAAAAGACTTTTCCAGATATACAAAAACTGAAGAAATTCTACACTACGAGGCCGGCATTACAGGAATATTGAAAGAGGTCAGCTCAACTAAAATAAAATGACAAAAAAAAAAAAATGTAATTAGTAGTAAAGTGACTATCGGGCAAATAGAAGCAGAGGAGTGCAATCCTTACTAAGAACAGGGCATTATAAGCTTAACCATAGGAAGAGAATTGCTTTAGCAAGATAGTAATGAACGTTCAGCATACATAGGGGCAAACTGAGACAGCAATGACTGTAGTTATATATAACTATCCATTACATATTTGTAATGCTAACCACACACCAAAGATTCAGAACTTAAGTATACAACATAAAACAAAAAGTATTAGAGGGAAAACCCACAAAAGCCAACAAAAATAAAGAAATAGAAACACAAGGAAAAAGAAGCAATGGAAACACTGAGCTACCAGAAAGTAAAAGATAAAATGGTTATAAGAAGACCTCATATTTCAATAATCACCCTAAATGTAAATGAACTGAACTCACCAATGAAAAGGCACAGAGTTGCAGATTGGGTCAAAAAACAAAACTTTATCATATGCTGCCTCCAGGAGACACATCTCAGTTCCAAAGACAAATATAGACTCAAAGTGAAAGGGTGGAAAATGATATTTCAGGCAAATGACATTCAGGGAAAAGCAAGAGTAGTGGTACTAATATTGGACGAAATTGACCTCAAAATAAAAAAGGTAAAGAAAGATATCGAGGGACACTTCATAATGATAAAGGCAATCATGCACCAAGAAGACATAGTACTTATTAATATCTATGCTCCTAATCAGAGAACCACAAAATATCTAAAGCGATTACTAAAAGAACTAAAGGAAAAAACAGACCAAAACACTATCATAGTAGTGTATCTAAATACTCCACTGTTGGATTTGGACAGATCATCCAAACAGAAAATCAATAAGGAAATAACATCTATAAATTACACATTAGAGCAACTAGACATAATTGACATTTACAGAGCCTCCATCCAAAACGGCCGCTTACGCATTCTTCTCTAGTACACAAAGAACATTTCCAAGGATTTACCTCATACTGGGACTCAGAAATAGCCTCAAAGAATATAAGAGGGTTGAAATCATATCAACCATATTCTCTGATCATAGTGCTTTGAAACTAGAGATCAACTGTAAAAAGAAATGAAGAACCACAAATACATGGAGATTAAACAACATACTACTGAAGAATAACTGGGTCAGAGAAGAAATAAAAAGAGAGATTAAGAGATACATAGGAATGAATGATAATGATAGTACAACATATCAAAACTTTTGGGACAAGGCAAAAGCGGTCATAAGAGGAAAGTTCATATCAATACAGGTCTAGCTCCAAAAACAAGAAAGA
>NW_006430732.1:1567925-1568765 GCF_000325575.1 Pteropus alecto
ACCTGATAAAGATAACACAAAAAAAGAAAACTACAGACCGATATCTCTCATGAACACAGATGAAAAAATCCTAAAGAAGATACTAGCGAACTGAATACTGCAACATATTAAAAAGATTATACACTATGATCAATTGGGCTTCATCCCAGAGGCACAGGAATGGTTCAACATATGTAAATAGATTAATATAATATACCACATAACAAAGTAAAACATAAGAATCATATGATCACATCAACAGGTGAAGAAAAAGCCTTCAACAAGATACAGCATCCATTTGTGATCAAAACACTTAACAAAATCGGTATAGAAGGAAAGTACCTTAACATAATAAAGGCCATATATGACAAACCCTCAGCCAACATTATACTTAATGGTGAAAAACTAAAAACCTTCCCTCTAAGATTAGGAACAAGGCAAGGGTGTCCGTTATCGCCATTGTTATTCAATATAACATTGGAGATCCTAGCAAGTACAATCAATCAAGAGAAAGACATAAAAGGCATCCAAATAGGAAACAAAGAAGTCAGACTGTCATTATTTACGGATGACATGATTCTCTATACAGAAAATCTTAAAGACTCCACAATACTAGAAACAATAGGCAAATACAGTAAAGTTTCTGGATACAAAATTAACGTTCAAAAATTCATAGCGTTCCTATACTCTAATAACGAAGTGTCAGAAAAAGTAGAAAAAAATAATTCCTTTTGCAATTGCAACAAAAAGAATAAAATACCTAAGAATAAATCTAATGAAACATGTGAAGGACCTATATAATGCAAAGTATAAGACCTTTTAAAAAAATCGAAGAAGATACAAAGAAATGGAAAGATATTC
>NW_006430732.1:1568965-1577301 GCF_000325575.1 Pteropus alecto
TACAGTGGAGAAAGGAAAGCCTCTTCAATAAATGGTGCTGGGAAAACTGGAAAACCACCTGCAAAAGAATGAAACTAGACTGTTGTCTATCACCACACACCAAGATTAATTCAAAATGGATTAAGAACCTGAATATAAGATCTGAAACTATAAAATTCATAGAAGAAAACATAAGAACTAAACTCAAGGACCTTGGACTTAAAGAGGATTTTATGAATTTGACCTCAAAAGCAAGAGAAGTAAAAGCAAAGTTAAATGAATGGGACTACATCAAACTAAAAAAGCTTTTGCTCAGCAAAAGAAATCTTCATCAAGGTAAGGAGACAACCATCCAAATGGGAAAATATATTTGCAAGGAACACCATTGATAAGTTCTTAATATCCAAAATATATAAAGAACTCATATGACTCAACAACAAATAAAACAAATAATCCAATAAAAATGGGCAGAAGACATCAATATTTTGGATTTCTCCAAAGAGGAAATAGAGATGGCCAATAGACATTGAAAAGATGCTCAAGGTCACTAATCATCAGAAAAATGCAAGTTAAAACCACAACGAGATACCATCTCATACCTGTCAGAATGACTATCATCAATAAGTCAAAGAACAAGTGTTGGCAAGGATGTGGAGAAAAGGGAACCCTTATACATTATCGGTGGGACTGCAAATTGGTACTGCCACTATGGAAAACAGTGTGGAGTTTCCTCAAAAAACTAAGAATTGATCTACCATATGATCCATCAATCCTTCTACTGGGTATTTGCCCCAAAGACTTGAAAACTCAGATCCAAAAAGATATCTGCACACCAATGTTCATAGCAGCAGCATTCACTGTGGTCAGGACATGGAAACAACCGATGTTTCCTACAATTGATGATTGGATAAAGAAGCGGTGGTACATACATACAATGGAATATTACTCAGCCATAAGAAGAGATGAAATACTGCCATTTGTGACAACATGGACATACCTTGAGATAATCATGCTGAGTGAAATAAGCCAGACAGAAAAAGTTGAAAATCACATGATATCACTTATATGTGGGATATAAACCTAAAAGCAACAAATGAACAAGATAAACAGAGACTCATGGACATGGACTATAGATTAGTGGTTACCAGAGGATGGGGGAAGGGGGAGGTAAATGGGGTTAAGGGAGTCAAAGAAATCTAACTATTGGAGATGAATACACAGAGTAAATATATATATGCCTTATTGTTAAAATGTACAGCTGAAATTATTGGATTTCTTTAACCAGTGTCACTATTAAAAAATTAATTAATTAATTAATTCAAAAGAAAGGAACATCTCATATCTGGAAAATGGGAAAGGAGTTGTAACTTTTTATCAGGGAGTGGGGAAACCTTCAGTCTCCTGATCATTCAGCTTTGATTACTTTTGTATGTATAATTGAGCAATAAAGTTTTCCACCTTTCTTGCCTTTAGGGATACTGTGTTCTATTAAATATCTTCATAGATTTCTGTGATTGAAGCTCTCATGGCTGCCAATCTTAACTTGTTGCTCTTTATCATAATTGCACACATCTTGCTCTGACAGTAAAGTGCCTTGACCTGGCCTCTATTATTTCAGGATCCTGTTATTTCATTGTCATCCAGGAGCCCAGTTCTGTAACAACAGTTCCCTTGGCCTATAGAGCAGGCATCCCAAACCTTTTTAGTAAAGGGCTAGATAGTAAACATTTTAGTCTTGAGAGCTATATGGTTTCTGTGGCAACTGTTCAATACTACCTTTGTAGTGCAGAAGCAGCAAAAGAAAATATATTAACATATGGAAATGGCTACATTCAAATAAAGTTTTATTTACAAAAAATGCGCGATAAGACTATGGGCTTCATTTGACCCCTGCTATGGAAACAGTCACCCCTGAGCTTATGAATAATTCTGGTGTTTCACTTGTTAGCTTATTTTATTATGTTCTTGGAAAACATAGTGTAAGTCAAACCCTCCCATAAAGCATAGTCAGCCATCAGTCAACTGTCCCAGTTGAGTCCTCAATCTACATGGTACCCATGCGAGTAGGCCATCTTGAAGTGAATCCTCAAGCCACCCCAGCTGATGCCATGTAAACAGAGAGAACAGAGACCAGCTATTCTCTTTGAACTATACCAAAATATTATGTTAATTAACAAAATAAATGATTATTGTTGTTTTAAACTAAGTAAGGATGAGGTTTCTTTTGCTCAACAATTGATAACCAGAACTGAGAGTGGAAGTGAGATATTACCATAACGAATTCTAAACCATGAGTCATTAGTTTTAAAGCCAGATTGTGGGAGGAAACAAGAGAGACCTTGAGGAGACTCTTACTGAAAGCAGGAAAAGCCTCAAGGAGACAGTTGATGAGAGTTTAAAGATAATGATAAAGTTATTTGATTTTATTACCTAGCCAATTCCAATTATTTAGTGGAAGAAATTTTGGCGGCAGTGTTTCTTGTGTTTAAATGGAAATCTAAAATATACTTAATAAACTGGTGAATGTGGCTAAAAAATATTCCAACCAAAATGTTGGAAGTATTAACTGGTTTCTCTTTGCTGCTTATGATAAGATATGGATAGAAACAGATATGCTAAAACAAAACGAACAAATAGCAACAATTCAGTTTTTAAGTAAAGTTTCGAGAAAATATAAATGATCCAGGGTTTAAAAATAAATAGTTTCTCATCCTTATTTACTTCAGAAAGCAAAAATCTCTCAAAGCCGGAAGTGACCTCAGGACAAAGATTAAATATCAAATGTAACAATAAGATACTTTGTTATGATCGAAAAAAGAATTATGGTAGCAATGTATTGAATTGAGGCAAAGTGGGAGATCTTTTGTACCAGTTTTTAGATGCCAGCATCCCCAGGGTTGGTATATGACTTGGGGTGAATCGGCTTCACCCATTGGGAGCAACACCTATAATGAAGCTCAGCTGTGAGCAATCAGCATACAACACATCTGGCACAGACTGGGGGATGATGGTGGTTAAGTGCCTTATTTCTGAATGGGGGATCTACATGATACACAACAGTATCTACAACACTTGACTGTTAGGACAGGTCATCAGGACATGATTAGCACAAGTAAGTTCTAAGCCACTCTAGGGAGGCAGTGATAAAGACCGACATGTTCCACAACACTTGATTTTTCACTCTTCATTAAATACAGAAGAAAACTCTTACTCTTATCTGAGGGCAGTGTCCTGAAATAAAGCTCACCCTTAGTAAGAGATAGTTGAGATTTCTGCTTGATTGGTTTACTTCTGTCAAGGAGTACTGCTGTCAAGTGTGATATTTGTGACATCAAGGGCTATGTTTCTGGATCCAAAAGCTTTGGGGTCTCTTCAAGCTTTAGTTGTAGCAGAGAAATTGATCAACCAGGAGTGTAAGGAGCAACTTATTTAGATAATTTTAAATGTTTACACACTTCAGTATTTTGTGCACTGCATCTTAGATTGGTTTACTTTTTCTGAATAAAAATAAGTATCTTAAAATAACATGTTCATCTAAAATAGAAGTCTAGGAAACCAAGCAAGCACACAGGAAAAGATCATTATTGTTGTTGTTATTGTTATTACAGAAATTATATAGAGTACTCTTCCACATACTATACACATGTAAACTTATTTAATCATGGCAACAGTCCTCTATAACAACCGAGTACTGGAAGATAGAATAATTGGTATCTTAGAGTTGCTCAAATAGCCATGTAAAACTGTGAACCAAATGATCTTAGAAGCTGAAAATCAGTATGCCAGGATAAAACAACATGTATAGTAATTCATAACAATAAGAAGAAAAAGATGAAATATAAAGCATGTTGCAAATTTTATACTCTTGAGGACACTTGTTTTCACAGAGAGCAGATAAAACACTGTGTAATCTCTAGCAAGCATGAAGATGGACAGAGATATGATGGTTAGCAAAAATATATAGTTAGATGCAGAGATTTCTTTTAAAATTTATACCAGAAAAACTTTTCAAAGTTCCTGACTGTATTTCTTTTCTGATCATTCATATCTAAAAGAATTATAATTAGATAACTAATATCGCAGAAAGCCAAAATATAGACACTTTTTTCCCATTATCTGGTTCAGTTAGTTTCCACTATTCAGGCTTCCTTTGATCTGTCCAAATATTGGAGACTCTTAAATGTTTCTATAAATTACAACAAACTATTTTTTCAGCCTCAAAAAATTTTTCTATGCCTAAAGGAGAATAATGTGGAAAAGGACCACAAAGAATGCTCAAATGGATAGTGAAGGTAATTGGTCAAAACATATGATTTTGGTAAATCCACGAAGACAAAATAAAAGAAATATTGCTTTCATTCCATCAATTCATCTTGCTTCTTTCAATACGAATGTTTTGTTATACGAATAGAGTGAACACGTATAACAGACACACATATCACTGTTCTCTAAAAGATTTTTGAAGCATTTGGTGACAACTATATGAGAGAAATAACATGAAAGATGTAAGCTTTTATGAATCTAATTAAACATTTCACAGTACTACAAAGTGAGATTCACTTGTAAATAGCAGTGTAGAATAATGAATCCACACAAATATAAACATATTTTTAAATTATTTTATATGCTTTCTAACCTTGTAGACCTAAGTTTTAATGTTTAGTGTGATAATTAAAACACATGCTTGATAAATCTAACATAGCACACTAATTTCCAAGAAGCTAAATGTCAACTGAAAAGATAATTTTGAAATAGAAATGAGTAAAAAATCTCAGAGAGCTTGATTATGTTCAATATAGGGCTATTGAATGATAAGTCAAGGGCTTGTCAGGAAAGAATGATTTGTTTCAAAATAGCATTAAAACCAAAAATGGATATATATGTAACATATATCCATATTGAAATAAATGTTAATTGAAAATAAATATTAGAATGTATTTTAGTTTATATTAAAAATAATAGTAACATGCAAATACTTTAATATTGAAGAATAATTACCTGTTGTCTACTGTCACAAAATAATATGTCTTGATTTCCAGAATGGTGGAAATCCACTCCTACATAAAGAAGTGAGAACACTGACAAAAACTGTCAAAATCAACCTTTACAGAACTCTGGAAATTATCCAAAAGTTTGCAACAATCTGAGAAGTATTTAATACATATATTTAATACATATATACATACATAAGGGGCTATGAAAAGCTATGACATGTTCATGGGAAAGTCCGTGCACATGCCCAGTAAAGATCTGAGAAGACCCTAATCTCTTAATTGTGAATAACCTTGAGGCTTGATCCCATTGGGAAGTAAATAATGAGATAGAGCTGTAAACTACCTGAACATTCTGTATAGGCCCCAGCACCTATACAGAAGGTGGGACATGTATCTGTTCATTGCATTTCAGCAAATCTCTGCCCAATCATTAGCAGACCACTAAGCTAACTGAAGAGAGACTTCAGTGGCTACATATAATAGGTAATACAGACTTTACAGAAATTATCTAGGAAATGCACTCTACAAACAAATAGGAACTATCATTTAAGAAGTCTGAATGCTAGACTTAGTAGACAAAGACTGAAAACCTGATTTAATATATTTAAGATATTAAAGTGAACCATGTCTAAAGAATTGAAGAAATAAGCACATTAAAATATACTCAACATTATTAGCTACTAGGGAAATGCAATTAAAACCACAATAAGATATCACTTTACAATGAATAGAAGCCTACAATAAAAAGACATAAGAAGTGTTAATGAGGATATGGAGAAATAGCAAATACATTGCTAGCAGGAATATAAGATGTTGTGACCACTTTAGAAAACAGTTTGATAGTTTCTAAAAATGTTAAACATTGAATTTTAACATGACAAAGCAATTAAACTTCTAGTCATGTATTCAAAAGAAATAAAAACTTAGTTTATACAAAGAAATTGTACACGAATATTTATAGCAGCATTATTCCTAACAGCTTAATGTAGAAACAACCTAAGTCTCCATTAACTGATGAATGAATAAGCAAAATGCAGTATATCTACATAACAAAATATTATTGTCATGAAAAAGGAATGAAATACTAATACACACTGCAACATAAATGAATCTTGAAAATATTATGCTAAGTGAACTAAATTAATTATAAAAGACCATATATTGCATCTTTTTATTTATATTAAATGTCCACAATAAGTAAATCCCATTGCAAGGGCAGGGGGAGGAAGGGATAGGGAGCGATTGTCAAAGAGCATGAGCTTTCTGGGGGCATGGGCGAAAATGTTTAGGAATTAGTGGTGACAGTTGCCAACATTTGTGAATATAGTAAAAGCTAAAAGTGACTCATACATATTAAAGGGTAAATTTTGTGATAAGTGAATTACTGTTCAAAAAAGCTAATAATAATTATAATAAGACTTGTTTAAGAGGATTTGCAATGCTAACTTAAACTTTATGGTTTCATCTACTTTTGAATCTATTTTACTCAGGTCATCTAGTGCCATTTGTGTGGTTAAGTGCAAGGGAAGTGATGGAGGAAGAGTTGGTAAAAATAGTTGGTGGTGAAAAAAGCCAAGTGAGTGACAACATAAATTTTAGCAAATAGAGAGAAATGTTAAAAATATTTCATATTTTAATGCATGTAAGCCATATAAAATATAATACTTTTTCCATAGACATCCTGTAAACAGAGCACAAGCACTTTCATAATGTCAGCCCTTTAGAAGGAAACATATTTATTCAAATGTTTAATATTTTTTTCTAATTTCGAATATGTACTTTCCATTATAATGGAACAATAAAATGAAGGGCCATTTTCAAGGACACGTTAAAGTCCCTAATAACATTTGTTTATTTCTGAATAATTTTCACACTTGCCTCAATTTTATTGCCACTTCCAACTATGAAGACAATTGGTACAGAAAAAAATAATAATGTGATAAATATATGGCAACATTTTACTATTAAGTATGTGGTTCTAATTTTTCTCTATTGATGTCTTTCAATATGCTGTATATTGTATACCACTTATTTGATTGTTTTAATTGACAAACACAAAGGAATAATTAAAATGTGAGATCATTAAAAGGTTTTAGATAGTAAGGTTTGTCTTCTTTTATTCTGTGTAAAGTTCATTTTTATGTATGTATGTATGTATGTATGCAAAGAAACACTGTGGCATGATGGAAAAGAACAACCTTTGGTATCAAACAGTCCTGGACTCAAATCTTAGCTCTGCTACTCATAAACTATCAGGTTAGAAAAACTGATTAATCTTTCTGAGATTTAGTTTCTTCATTTGTAAAACTTAGAGACTAATCAGGATAATCATGTCACATTAACCAAGATTTATTCAGTATCTAGTATGTTCCTAGTCTACATATATATTCAGTGCAACATTCAAAATATTGATCAGTAGAGGATCAGCAAAAATTAATCACTCCATTTGACATTGAATTGTGGGGAGGTAGAGTGTAGGGGGTGTAAGGGTACATTTGTGGAAGGATCAGGGGGATTAAAAGCAGCTATTCACCACCGATTACTTTTTTTTTTCTTTTGGTGTAAACCATTCGAATGTTATCCCTGCATGAACTATATTATCGAATCCTCACAAAAAATAAAAATAAAAACTTAGGAAAAAGTTATTATAGGTATTTTATACATAGGGAAGCTAAAATTCAGAGAGATAAGTTATTATACAGCCAGTAAACATAAAAATCAGGATTTAAAATGTACCTGAGATGTATTAACAGTTAAACTTTTGATTTTCAAATTAGTATAAGTTTCTAACACTCAGCTTACCATTTCAACGATCATTCTAATTTTCTAATTATAGCTGCCAAGTGAGGTTTTCGAGTCAATGTATTAAAGTGAATTATGACATTCCCTCTTAGGACTATGTCCCATAGATTTTTAAAAATTTATCAGTTTCAAGTATACAGTACATTGGTTAGACATCTATATAGTTCATAAAACAATCCCCCCAATTGCTCCCTCCCTCCTCTGGCCCTCCATCTAGCCATTATATTAATGCTAACTGAATTTCCTATGGCATGCTCCCCATTCCCGTGACCATCTATCAACCACTAATTTGTAGTTCTTTAACCCTTCTCCCATTCTCCTAGTTCCCCAACCCCCCTCCCCTCTGTTCATCACCAAATTGTCCACTATATTTTGAGTCTGTTTTTGGTTAGTTTGTTCTTTTTGTTCCTTAGATTCCGCATATAAGTGAAATTTTATGGTATTTATCTTTCTCTGTCTGACTTATTTCACTCAGCATAAGAGCCTCTAGGTCCATCTATGTCATTGCAAATGGTAGGATCTCATTTTTTATGGCTGAGGAATATTCTATTGTATATATGA
>NW_006430732.1:1580975-1593983 GCF_000325575.1 Pteropus alecto
ATGAGAGTAACTTGTAAGAAACTAGCTGCCTTTCTCTTGCTGCTTTTAATATTCTCTCTTTGTCTTTGACCTTTGGCATTTTAATTATGATGTATCTGTTGTGGATCTGTTTGAATTCCTCTTGTTTGCGACTCTTTGTGCTTCCTGAACTTGCATGTCTAATTCCTTTGCCAGGTTAAGGATGTTTTCTGTCATTATTTATTCAAATATATTCTCAATTCCTTGCTCTCTCTCTTCCTCTTCAGGTACTCTTATGATTTGGATATTTTTATGCTTTATGTTGTCCCAGAGGTCTCTTAAACTAGCCTCGTTTTTTTTTAAATTCTTTCTTTTTTTCTTTTTGTTGTTCTGATTGGGTGTATTCTGCTATTTTGTCTTCCAATTGGCTGATTCGATCTTCTGCTTTGTCCAATCTACTGTGGGATCCTTCTAGTGTAATCTTCATTTCAGTTATTGTATTCCATATTTCTATCTGGTTATTTTTATGGTTTCTATGTCCTTTTTTTATGCTTATTATCTCTCTGTTGAGGTTCTCATTGTGCTCATCCATTCTCCTCATAAGTTTGTTGAGCATCCTTATAACTATTATTTTGAACTCTGTCTCTGGTAAGTTGCTTGCCTCAAATTCATTTAGTTTATTTTCCGGAATTCTCTCCTTTTGTTTCATTTGTGGCATTTCCCCTCCCTCATTTTGTTAGCCTCTCTGTGTTCGTTTCTATGTGTCAGGAATATTTGTTTTGTCTCTCAGCCTTGGCCAGATGGCCTAATGTAGAAGGTGTCCTTTGTGGCTCAGTGGCATGCTCTCTCTGATCCCTTATGACGAGGACTCTGGATGTGATCTTTGTGTGGGCTGTATGTGATCTTCTGTTGTTGCCAAGCCTCTATTGTTGTTAGTAGATCAGTGGATGGGATTAACGCTCAGGCTGACTAATTGTGGGAATTGGCGGCACTCACAAGGTAAGTAAGAGTTGCTGTGTGGGGGCTGACTCCACTGAGTGAGATTTGCCCTAGCAGGCTTGTGTACTTGTTGCAACCACCCTTTGTGTGTAACACTAATGGGACTAGTCAGGAGTTGCTTCATTGTAATCTGGTGCCAGCTTCCAGATTTGTTGATTTTGTGGCTCCTTGGGAGGGGCTTCCCCATAGGCCAAGGTCAGCCACTGCTTTGGATTGCTCAGGGCTACCCGGTGAGAACTACAAAGCAATCCACAGGTGATTGTTGCCTATGCTAGATCTATAGGTAAGTGGAAGAGACAAAGCTGTAGGCAGCGGTCGGTTATCCCCTGTCCCTGACTTATGGCAGTTTAGCAGAGGGACTAGTGCTCCTCAAGGCCTGACATTGCCTGTCAGTTGCCTGTAAGTCTCTGAAACTGGATGAGCTTCTGGGTGATATGTATATTGGGTGGTACAGAAACCCTGGGAGTCTCCTGGGTCTATTGAGTAAATTTCCTCCTGCCACTGCAGTGTTAATTTACATGCCAGCGCTGTCTCTGTGGTTCCTTGTACAAGTTTCCACTTGTAGCAAGGCCAGCTGCTACCCACCCTGGGCCTAAATGAGCTACCCCAGGGCAGGGGCAGCAGCCTATCAACATGCAGCGGGCACTTAGTTTGTTGGATGGAACAGGAGCTCAGGGAGTCAAGGTCCGTCAGGCCAATACAGACCCCTGCAATCTCCTCAAGAGATATTACAGCTTGTACAGGCAGCAGTGGTCTGTCTACAACTGTTTTCCTCAAAATGCACTCACTTCGCTAGTTAAGGTCTGTTGCCTTTGCTGACTGCATAACCCCAAAGCCAAGCAGGACACAAGAGGCTGCTTGTCAATGGGCAGCAGGCACTTTGTGGCTTGGGTGAAGTGGGATCTCAGGGAAACAAGGTCCATCCGGCCAACACAGCCTCAGTTTTGCTGCAACTTCTGTGCCTGGGCGTTCCTGCCATTGTCACAGATCACAGTGAGACCAGCTGCCATCTGGGGCAATCCCACAGACCCCTGCACTCTGCGAAATGTCCCATAGATTTTGAATCATTGTATTTTCGTTTTTGTTTGTCTCTAGGTATCTTTTGATTTCTTCTTTGATCTCATTGTTAACTCATTGATTGTTTAGTAGCATATTGTTTAGCCTCCATGTGTTTGTGTATTTTCCAGTTTTATTCTTGTTTAATTTTCAGTTTTATATGATTATGGTTGGAGAAGACACTTGATATGATTTCAATCTTTCTAAATTTATTGAGAATTGTTTTGTGAACTAACATGTGGTCTATCCTGGAAAATGTTCCATGTGCACTTGAGAAAATATATATTCTGCTGCTTTGGTGTAAAATGCTTTAAAAATGTTTACTCAATCCATCTGGTCTACTGTGTTATTTAAGATCACTGTTGTGTTTCCTTGTTAATTTTCTGTCTGGAAGATCTTCCATTAGTGTCAATGAGATCTTAAAGTCCCCTACTTTGACTGTATTACTGTTGATTTCTCCCTTTATATCTATCAATATCTGCTTTATATATGTTGGTGCTCCTATGTTTACTAGGGTTTACGTCTTCTTGGTGTATAGATCCCTTTATAATTATGCAATGCTCTTTTTTTGTCTCTTATTATAGCCTTTGTTTTAAAGTCTACTTTGTCTGATATAAGTATTGCTACTCTGGCATTTTTTTAAATTTCCATTTGCATAAAATAGCTTTTTCTATCTCTTCACTTTCTGTCTGTGAATGTCAGCTTGTCTGATGTAGATCTCTTGTAGACAGCATATATAGTGGGAAATTCATAGCAATACAGGCCTACCTCAAGAAACAAGAAAAAGCTCAAATAAACAATCTAACCTTACACTTAAAAGAACTAGAAAAAAAACAAAAACAAAAACAAAAACAAATAAAGACCAAAGTGATTAGGAGGAAGGAAATAATAAAGATCAGAGGAGAAATAAACAAAATAGAATCTAAAAAAATACAATAGATTAATAAAACCAAAAGCCGCTTCTTTGAAAGGATAAACAGAATTGCTAAATCCTTAACCAGACTCAATGAGAAAAAAAAGAGGACCCAAATAAATAAAATCAGAAATGAAAGAGGAGAAGTAACTACGGACTCCACAGAAATACAAAAGATCATAAGAAAATATGAGCAATTATATGCCAACACATTGGACAATCTGGAAGAAATGAATACATTTCTAGAAACATACAATCTTCCAAGACTGAGTCAAGAAGAAACAGAAAATCTGAACCAACTGATTACTACCAACAAAATCGAATCTGTAACCAAACCCCCACCATCACCAAAAAAAAGTCCTGAAGCAGATGGCTTCATAGATGAATTTTACCAAACATTCCAAGAAGACTTAATACCTATTCTTCTCAAACTTTTCTGAAAAATTCTAGAGGGAAGGTCCCCTGTTTCTTTCTATGAGGCCACTATTACCCCTATTCTAAAACTAGACAAAGACATTACAAAAAAAGAAAACTATAGGCTGATATCTTTGATAAACATTGAGGCAAAAATCTTCAAGAAAATATTAGCAAACCAAGTTCAACAATACATTAAAATATAAACCATGATGAAGTTGGATTTATTCCTGGGATGCAAGCTTGGTATAATATCTGAAAATCAATTAACGTGATACACCACATTAACAAATCCAAATTAAACACTATATGATCATATCAATAGATGCAGAAAAAGCTGGTGATTGTCAGAGGGGTGGGGAGGTTGGGTGGAAAAGGTGAAGGGGTGAAGAAATACAAATTAGTAGTTACAAAACATTCACAGGGATTTAGAATAGAGCACAGGGTATATAGTCAATATTATTTTAATGGTTATATGAAGTGCCAGATGGATGCTAGAGTAATTGGGGTGATCATTTCATGAATTGTATAAATGTATAACATTTTTAAAATTCAAAATAAAAATAAAGTGAGTTATGAAAAATTCTGTATTAAAACAGTGGATTAGAATCTTGGCTCATTACTACTATCTGTAATTTTGGAATAGTTACTTAATGCTTTATGATCTCTATTTTTCCATCAGTAAAATTTATATTATTAACATACCTACCTCATATAATTGTTAGACAAGATATGTGTATAAATATGTATATATGCACACACACACACATATATAGAATCTACTTAGCATAGTGCTTGAAATGTAATAACAGTTAAATAACTGTAAATAACAATGTTATTATTATTAGATAGTCAATGTCTCTCTACTTGGGATCTTATCTTTACTTTATAACCAAAGGTCAGTGCCGAGCTGATTGAGAAAGTAAGGTTTTGGTAGTGAGACACCCAGTTGGAAGAATGCACAAGAGGCCGACGTGAGAATGAAACAGCAGGCGCCAACTTTATTGTGGGGAGCGCAGTTCTATTGTGGGGAGTGCGCTTCTACTTCTGTTCTTCTTCTACTCCCCTTTCCTTTGCTCCCCTTCTGCTCCCTAGGGGATCGCATGGTTCCACATATATCAGAGTACAATAGTGGCATTCAGCCACACATGTTTGATACAATAAGCTGAATTACGTTTACATATTTTAGGCATAGGCACTCTACTACACTAATGTAACATTCTAAATTCGGTGTCCTATTCCTAACCGTGAGCCTGGATCACAGCCAGACCTGAAACCCGCCAGGCCTGGGACACCAAATAGACCTTTGGAACTTACTAAAATTTTAAATTGACCTCATTATAATGGTTGATGAATAAATGGAATTGTGTACACTCATTATGATCTAAAATACTTGGTGTCAAGGATTATGTTTAATTTATTTATGAATTTAAAAACAGGGCAGGCATATCATTTCAAAGAATAAAACTTGAATAACATTCGACTGAATGAAAAAATAATAAAATAATCATACCCAGTTTGAGGATGCCACTTGCCAGCATGTAGCTTTGAAGGCCTGTGAAAATTCTTGAAGAAAAAAAAAAAAACATAAAGTAAAATTTAAAAACTCTTTGAGTAATTCTCAAGCTTTGTCAAGAAACAAAAACGAAAACAAAAAAACAAAATGAAAAAAACACCTAAAACTAATCAAAACAAACAAGGACACAAAGAATTAGTCACAGATGCTTAAAAGTAATTGTCTTCTTTGTCGTGATCATTGTAGCTTAACTTCTGCTTCCATTTATTTAAAAAAAATGTTTTTGAAACTAAAATTCAGGCAGTTTAACTGTTACCAAATCAGATGTAAATATATGTTTGAAAATACATCACTTCTATTTGCTGTGTTATTACTTATAAATACTCAGCTTCTGGAGAAAGAATACTCTATGAGGCAGTATGATACCTCTCTTTCAGGAAAAAAAAAAATCACTTTTTATAGGGGTCTAAAAAAAAAGAATAAAAGATGACTAATTTAAAAGTCAAAAAGATAATAGGTGACATTTTCGTAGAGCCTTATAGTCTTTAATAAGGATATGTTTTTGTTCTAAGTAAAATGGAGGGACGTTGGAGAGTTTTAAGCAGAGAAGTAACACGATTAGAAGGTATACTCTGGCTGCTCTGATGGGACTATAATAGTCGCCCCTCACCCATGGGAAATACCTTCCAAGATCCCTAGCAAATTCCCGAAACCAAGGGTGTACTAAACTCTATATATACTATGTTTTTTTCTCTATATACAATAATCTACCCTTATCTGTGGTTTAATTTCTGCAGTTTCTGTTACCTGCTATCTACTGCAGTCAAAAATACTAAATATAAACAAACAAACAAACAAACAAACAAACAAGTAAATAAATAAATAAATAAATAAATAATTTACAGGTTTTAAATTGCACCCTATTTTGAGTAGCATGAAGAAATTTCATGCTATCCTGCTCCATCTGTCTCAATATATGAATTATCTCTTTGTCCAGTATATCCATGCTGTATACCCCCAGCCCATTAGTTGCTTAGTAGCTGACACAGTTACCAAATTGACTCTCAGGGAATTGCAGTGCTTGTGTTCAAATAACCTTTATTTTGCTTAATAATAGCCCCAAAGAGCAAGAGTAGTGATGATGGCAATTCGAATATGCCAAAGAGGAGCCATAAGTGCTTACTTTGAGTAAAAATGTGAAAGTTCTTGACTTAATAAGGACATTTAAAATAATGTATGCTAAGATCTATAGTAAGAATGAATCTTGTATCCATGAAATTTTGAAGAAGAAAAAAGAAATCTGTCCTAGTTTTGTTGTCATACCTCAAACTTCAAAAGTTATGGTCACAGCGCTTGATAAGTGCTTTACTGAAACAGAAAAGGCATTAAATTTGTTTGTGGAAGACATGAACAGATAATGTTTTCCAATTGATGACAAGGTGTTGAGCCTTCATGAAAAGAGATCCCTTGAAATGAGTAAAACCAAACCATTTACTGCAAGTTAGGAATGGTTAGGAATGGAACAGATTCAGAGATGGTTTACAACTGAAAAACGTAAAAATTACTGGAGAGACTACATTCACATTCACATAACTTTTATTACATTATGTTGTTATAATTGTTTTATTTTTTATTACTGTTGTTAATCTTTTATTGTGCCTAATTAATTAAACGGTATCATAAGTATGTAAGTGTAGGATAAAACATTGTTTACATAGGGTTTGGTACTATCTGTGATTTCAGGCACTGGGGGTGTCTTGGAATGTATCCCCCATAGACAAGGGAGGGCTACTCTGTATGCCTGTGATAAAAGTCTAACTTATAAATTAGGCAAGTAAAAGATTAACAACAATAATTAATAACAAAATAGAATGACTATACCAACATACTATTATAAAAATTATGTGAATGTGGTCACTCATTTCAGAGGATTCCTTGCTGAAGTCTTCATATAGGCTCAATACTTTCTGGCACAACACATTGGTGTCAGTCAGAGCACATTTTCTGTTCATGTCTTCCATCCACAAGTTTAATGCCTTTTCCATCCTAACTAAGCACTTATCAAGCACTGTGGCCATAACTTTAGCAGTTTGAGGTGCAACAGCAAAACAAGAACCTATTATTTTTCCTTCTTCAAAATCTTATAGCTGGACGATTCATTCTTACCATAGATCTTAGCAACCTTGGCATACAATATATTTTTTAAAATTTTCTTATTAAGCGAATAACATTTTTACCTTTTCACTTAAAGGAAACACTTTACAGATTTTCTTGGGCGTACTGGAATTGTCGGCGTCACTACTTTCGCACTTGGTGGTCATTAATAAGGAAAATAAGGCTCACTTGAACACAAGCACTGCAATACTTCAACAGTCAATCTGATAACCAAGGTGGCTGCTTAAGTGATTAATGGGTAGAGAGCACATATAGACAGCACAGATATACTGGACAAAGGTATGATTCACATTCCAGACAGAATAGAGCGGGACAGTGAGAGATTTTATCACGCTACTCAGAAAGGCACACTATTTAAAGCTTATGAATTCTTTATTAAATTTTTATTTCTGGAATTTTACATTTACTATTTTCAGACTGTGGTTCACTACAGGTAACTGAAATCATGGAAAGTGAAACCACAGATGAGGGGGACTACTGAAATTCTTGGGAGAAATGGAAATGTATTAGGAGACTATTGCAGTAATCCCGGTAAGAGATAAGGTGGTGATAAGTGGTTAGACCGTGAATATATTTTAAAAGTAGAGTCAAAAGGGTCTCCTGACAAATTGGGGTTTGAGGGGAAAAAAATGAATCAAAGATGATCCCAATTTTTTTAACTTGAGTAACTTGAAGGATGGAACTGACATCAATTAAATGTTAAAAGCTTTCCATCGAATAGGTTTTGGGAAATATCAGAAATTCAGTTTTAGATATGTTCAGTATATCAGTCAGACTTTTGTAGAGAAACAGGACCAGCTGAAAGTTGACCCCTAGAATTTGAAATGAGAATCATTGATGATCTTGACTAAAGCAGTTTTGATGGAGTGCGAAGGGCAAATGACTGATGGGATCAGATTTAAGGCAGACAGAGAGAAAGAAAAATAAAGACAGCAATTACTTTTTCTATTTTGATGATTTTTGCTAGGCATTTTTCTTTTAATTATTTTTCTTTTCAAAGAACTGTATTTTGGTTTTGTCATTAAAATCTGTCATTAAAAAAATGTATTATATCCTTTTGTCCTCTTTTGGCTTCACTCTTGTTTTCTAACTCTTTCAATTAATTGCTTACATTTCTATTAAAAAATAGATACACTTAAAAGTATACATTTATCTCTAAGAACCATTTTAGTTACATCCCATAAGTTTGATTTATAGCTCTTTCATTGGCATCCATTTCTAGATAGTAATTCTCTGTGTGATTTCTGACTTAATGCACACTATTTTGGAATGGATTTTTAATCCTCGATAATA
Organism: Pteropus alecto; assembly: GCF_000325575.1. Lineage (NCBI taxonomy): Eukaryota > Metazoa > Chordata > Mammalia > Chiroptera > Pteropodidae > Pteropus > Pteropus alecto. The sequence goes on from NW_006430732.1 coordinate 1,589,300, forward strand.
TGATATATGTGAGTGTGTATTTGTGTGTATATCTTAGAACTTCTATATTTGTATTGTGGACAGAACATGAAATCTCTATTGTATCAAATTTTTCAGATTTACTCTTATTTTTAAGTGAAACTAGCTGGTTATTGAATTTGTCAACTAATAGAATGTTTACACTGTAACAAAGAATATAAAACATTTATTTGAGCAAAAAGATTGCAATCTAAGAGACACAGATTCAGGTAGCAACCCAAACTTGTGCTCTGGGGAGAACAAAGAAAGGCAGGGTTTATAGAGGCAAAAGGCACAAAATGTAATTATTTCATGCAAATAAAGAATAGCGGGCTAGGTTAACAGGGATTGAATATTTCCAGTAAGAAAAGAAGGAGGCAAAAACTACCAGGAGGAGGTAAGGTTTATATGTATCCTTGTAGCAGCTGTTGTTACAAGAAGGTTATGACTCAGCCTTGAGCTAAATTTAGCAACAGGTTTCGTAACTTAATAGCAGCTCTGAGAACTGAGGCACAAGATGTGCATTGGCTTTGCTTTCCTATTCTCCTCCTGACAGTATTTTAAGTGACTCTCTTAAGCAATGCTTATTGCATTTTATTTTTTTACATTATCAATTTCTACTTTGATAATGATCTAACTTCAGAAGATCTAAAATATTTCTCCATTGTCTTCTGGGATCTATTTTTGTTGATTAAAAGTCTGCTTTTAGTGTTAATTGTCCTTTTGCAGGTTGACTGCCTTTTTTTGCAGAAGCTGTGATTTTTTTTTTTTTTTAATCTCTTAATCATTGAGGTTGCAGTTTTATTATAATGTTTCTAGGTGTGGAATTTATTTATTTGTTTGTTTATTATTTTTATGCCTTTTGCTCTACACTCAGAGTCTCTTTAAATTTGAAGATTCATTGTTTATTTCATTATAAAAATTCTAAATTATTATCTCTTTATTCAGAGCTTTTTCAATGCCCCCTCTATTGTCTTCTTTTGGACTTACTGGTAGATAAGCTAAAATCTGCAAATCACTCTGTCTTTGTCAACTGTTCTTTTTTTTGTTTCATGTTTGCGTGCAACAGTGTTGTGAAACCTCTAAAAGATAAATTCCTGTTTGGTAATTCTATTTATGATCTTTTAATTTATAGTCTATTTCTTCTTCTGAGTATACATAATCTGTGTACAGACATATATTTTTAATGACATGACATTTTAAAATTAAAAAACAATTAAAAGTAGACTTTATATGTGTCCATTTATTTTATTAAAATCATAAAGCTATTTAAATTGGACACCGTTTTAGACAGCATCTAATGCAGTCTCATCATTTTAGAGACGAGCTATCAGAGGTGAAGAAAGTTTTTCCAAGCCTGTAGTATTGGTAGCAGATGTGAGGCCAGAAGACCCAGGAATTTTTTTCTCCTCTCTGCTGAATTAGTTCAGAACATTTAACACACATATACAGTAAGAAGCGACAGAAAACAAAATGCACATGTAAGAAAGATCATTCACACAAAACCAAATAAGTCAGTAGCTTTAAATCTTTGGGATTAAGATAATTTTTCTGAGAAAAATATTCTTTTTATTGATTATATTATCCAAAAAAAGTGTAAAGTATATGTTGGTAACTTCAATATCTGTATCTAGCAAACATTGTTTCTTGTTATTGTATTATACATAGAGATTTAGTATACTGACACATGTAATTTTATAAAATATATTTGACTTTTACAAATGAGGTCTACTTTCAATATCTTCGAATCTTCCTTTAACAAAATTATCTTGTCTTTTCATATTTTATTTATGGCTGCATAATTGCTTAAAAACTATTCACCAAGTCACTATCGACACCTATTTATTGAGTACCTCTTATGTCTTATGTGTGTTATATATAGTGCTTTAATAATTCAGAGCTATAAAGAAAATAATAGTGACAACTGAAATGAAATAGAATACTCTTCCCTCAAATGTAAAATGTACTAAATAAATAAAGGCAGTTATTTTCTGATTAGTGAGAAATTCTTCATGTAGTGCACCAGAAAATAATTAAATCTTTATTTTAGATACACAAGTGTAAGTTTGACATTGATATTACAAATTCGGATGAACTACCATCAAGTTTTTTGACATTACCTTTCATTATTTTTATTTTTAAAAGATTATGATTAAAATAGGAAAGTAGTAAAAGTTGGTGTTTGTAGAATTTTGTTTTCCCCATCCAAGCTTAATTTATGTATTTTATTATGCATGTTTCCTAATAAAATTCCACATTGGTTTTTCTAAAATTAAAGCCATACTAGCAGCCAATCACTATAAAAACAAAGCAGAATACACAGACACATAAGGGTATGTTTATAAAACTGAGTAAAATATTTTTAAAAAGATAAAACTACCTTAACCGTCTTTCCAAATAAGGGTGATCTTAGAAGTTAGGCCCTGAAAATTCAAATGCTTTCATTGATCTTACTGCCAGCCACTGAAATTCTAAATAAACAGCAACAAAATTTCAAGACACCATGGTAATACTAGTTATGTATACATTTTAATTACATCTATGTTATAGTCTCGTGAGAGTAGGACTGTAGAACCTTCTCCATAGACCTTTGAGGAAGCTCTGAGGGCATATGAAGTACTTACCAAGTGAATAGCTAGTTATCATATGGAACAACACATACTGGGCGGCTTCACAAAGGAATTAACAGCTATTTAGCAAACCCCAATCCAAAGATAATTTTGCGAAGTTTACATACATTTTTTTATATACCATCAAATTATGACACTGAGACAAGTTAACAAGAAGACTGCGTTGAGCATGAGTGAAAGAAACACCCTGTTTGCCTAGCCTAGGCAGTTATTTTTTCTATTATGAATAAAGAGGTTTTTAATCTTTAAAATAAATTAATCTTGCAGAATGACTCCTTTAAAAGTCTTTATAGTTAAGGCTTCTCTATATTCATTAAAGGATCCTAGAAGAATTGTATTTCATCTTAAAACTTTTCTAATGTATTGTCAATATCTACAAATTTATACGTAGTTTTTTTTTTTACATGAAAGGACTTTAACATTGAAAACAAATGTTCTCTGAAAGTGATTAATCATTTTCTAAAGATGTTTGCCAATAAATAAAAGCTTGTTATGATTATACAAAGATGGTAAATCTTTTATGTGTTATCTCTGTGGGCACACAGCAAATATAATCCCCATAATATACCTTTCCCAAGATGATGTTAGATGAATATGTTGACTCCACAACTATGTTAAGTAAAGATGTCTAAACAAATAAAACTGTCCACTGTACAATCTTATCCCTGCATGATAACTTAAGTAGTCTTTTTTCTTAAAATACTCTACCACATTTCAGGAGACACTTGAATTTAATTGGACTAGAACTGTCCCTTCGCCTCTATTATTTTTCCCCAAATAGAGTTGCCAAAATTTAGCAAATAAACCTAGTCTCAAACTACCTTTTCATTATGATTTATCTGTCTGCCTGTTAGTTTTTTTCCTTATTGGTTTACATGGTGAGAAATACCTGGCATCTCCACAGGAAGATCTACCTATATACAGAAGAATCTGGATATTTCCTTCAGTTTAAACTGTCCTCATTCTGATCTCTGGAAGATGAATGTTTTAATTATCTTCGTTATTTAAGTAAAAGTCAAGTTGTATATTCAGAAATATAAGCAATAATTTTTGAGATATTATTTCTGCATTTATTTTACATTTATTTATTTCATTACCATGATCACCCATGTGTTCTTCATTAATATATTTTTTTCTTCTAGCAACACTTATCGGCTTGACATCTTTAACATCTGTGCCTGTTGTCATGACAATTGCAGCAATTCTTTTCTATGTGCACAAGGAAAAAGAAAATGTCAATCAAATCACTGAATTTATCTAGAACCAAATGTACAACAGCTTCCATTAAAAGTCATATTTTCTTCATTTTCTATATCCACTGCAAATTTTTAAATGTTTCTTGACTGGAGGGATCGGTTCCCATCTATTGAATTTCTTTATATTATATTTTTTTTAAATTTTGACACAAATAACAAGGAAAAATCTCCTTTGTTTAGGAGTACAGAATTTAAATAATAGCATTTTTTCAGTGTAACTTATTAAGCTCTCAATTCTAAGCTTGGAAAACTTCACTTTCATGGGTTTGTTGTAATATTACATTAGCTGATCCATGTAAAGGACTTAATGCAGTTTGTGGCACAATGTAAATACTCAAATATTAGCTCTTAATGATATAACTTAAATGATGACAACATAACACAATAATGATGATGATGATGATGATGATAATGGATTTAACTATATCAATGATAAGCAAATTTCTGGACCTTTAAATTTCCCAGATATACTCTCAAGTTCTAGCCATGGAACAGAGATGCTCCAGGATGCTCCTTCAGTTGTTTAGTTGTTGGTGGCAGCTTCTTCTCCATCAATCCCTTGTCAGCCTTCAGTTGGTTGCTGTGCTGCACCATGGGGTACAGCCGTGCCCTCATGCTGGCCCCCAAATCTCTTCACAGCTGATGCCTAATGATTGACTCAGTTAACTAAATGGTTCTTTTTCATGACTATGTGTTCTTGTTTCATATTTGCCTTTTTGTTTCCAGTGAATGTCAGGATAATTTATCTCATGAAATAAATTACATAAAATCAAATAAATTTAAAAATGGAAGTTTATCCAT
>NW_006430732.1:1594113-1598151 GCF_000325575.1 Pteropus alecto
AATAGGAGCTAGCTGGAGCAATACTCTGTGTGTATCTGGGTGTGGGTGTGAGGTAGAAGTGTAAGGATTGAAAATTTCTGTATATTTATATATATAGATATATATATATAAAGAATTTTGTCATCATTGAATTAGGCGAGCAGGTTAATTCCATTCAAGATGCAATACATTAAATATGAATGATGATACTATTGCTTCTGTATCTGTATTTCTGTATAAATAGCACACTGGAGAGTCAATGAAGAAAATGTGCATAATTCGTATGGAGTCAGATAGATTGGAGTTCTGTCCTGGCTTTTGTACTTCTTGGGCAAGTGCTTCTTTAAATCATAGTTGCTCATCTGTAAAATGTAGAGAATATTTACCTCAAGTTGTATGAGAGGATTAGAGACAATGTAAAAACTACTGTGCCTTTTTAAATATCATAACTTTTTATTCCCATACATAGCACTTTGGATGTATCTTAAACATGCTATTTTAAAACTTTCTTGATTTTATTATATTATTGTATTTTTTTCTGAGGTCAATAATGTTCCCATAGTTAATTTTGTTGTATATCTTCCGTATTATATTTGTTCATGTATTTTAGATTATTGATGTGCACGCTCGCCTTGGGTGGGATAATTTTTCATGTTTTGTTTGCTATTTTTTCTCTCTCTCACTTCACTCACTCTTAATAGTTTTATGGTTTCAGATCTGATAATGGTGTCATCACGTCCCCCTAGTTCAGTGATACTGAGATTTTCAGAAAACTGTTTGCTGAGTCATTAAGGGAGAGGGACTTGATTCAATCCTGGCTATGATGATACATCTCTACTCTCCTGTTCCTTAAGCACCTAGTCTCAAATAAGTTATAGTCCCAAAAAATAGTACCCTCTATTTTTCAACCTTAATTTATGAATTGGAGAGATCCAACCAGCCATTAGTTTTAGGTAATGGATGCAGATCAAATCACATGCTTTCTGTCAAACATTTTTAATCCTTATTACCCAATAAAAATGTACTCCTAGCCTTCCCTTAACTTTCTTCGTATCCTAATCACAGAGGGCTCATGGCTTCAAGATGCTACAGATCACTTTATATTTCTGTTAACCTCTTATCTATAAATAAATTTATCTATTTTATGAGCACTGCTATAGCTTCTAATTTTTATATTAATATTTTATTTATCAGTGCTCTATTTTAAAGCACTGTGGTGCTCAGAATAACATAAAACATCTTAGCAAGATTTTCTATTATGTTTTTTAATCATCTCTACAGTAACTGTGGATAGTCCATCATTTTTAGAAAAAAATGTCTTTGTTCTCAATGACAAATCTAGGCATTACTTAAGGTACTGACACAGAGAATCTGACTTCGATTCTTATTAAATTCTGCTCAGTGAAAAAACAAACAGCTCATTTTCTTCTTTTATATAGTTTCTTCCCTTGTGGTAACCTTTAAGGTTCAAGTACACTTTTTTTTTTATATGAACTACTTCACTAATAGATATCATGGACTACAGTTTCTCGGTAGTTTATACAGACAACAATTGTTAATGCTGTGAGGATGAAAGTATGTTTCATTCATTTCTGGTTCCCCAGCACTTAGCACAGGGCTCAGCAGATAGAAGAAATTTAATAAATTGCTGTCATTCCTAGAATACAATTTTCTTCCAAATCCATCGTGGATTTCTGTGGGGTCCAGTCTAACGGATCCACAAACAATGGCTTGCACATTTTGTAGCCTAAATTACTAGTACTTTAGCAAGAAAACCAAAGTAGAATTGTTCTTACTGGGTCTTATATGAGGAAGTAGAAAGGACAGAAATATTCATAATTCTTCGTTCTTCATATTTCCAAATTCTATGTCAGAAAGTTACATACTCAGAATGTTCAAAGAGGCTGCAATAGTACATAAATAAGGGGTCAGACTAAGTTTTAGAGGAAATAATATAGTGAAGACTATGGAAAACTAGAGAACATATGTTAAGCCTAAAAGGAACAGTTATTCCTCAGGTCCTGTTGATCATTGGTAATTAAATAATGCAGTTTCATGGTTTCCAGATATTCTAATTTTTTCCAGATAGTCAAGATTTTTATCTACAAAACCACACTTTTTAAATGTCGATAGCTAACTTATATTTAAAATACTGACCAGGCCAACATTGCATGGGTCAAACCAAATGAGTCTGCTGGCAATCACTTTTACAAATAAATATCAACCTTTATTCTTTTTTTAATTTATATTTTTCGGGGTGACATTAGTTAATAAAATTATATAGGTTTCAAGTGTACAATTCTATAATACATCATCTGTATATTCCATTTTGTTTTCACCACTCAAAGTCAAATCTCCTTCTGTCACCATATATTTGACTCTTTTGACCCTTATCTACATCTCTCCTTCCCTTCTTTCCTTCTGGTAACCACTAAACTGTGGTCTGTGTCTATGAGTTTTTGTTTATTTGTCTTGTTCATTTGTTGCTTTCAGCTTTATTTCCCACATATGAGTGAACTATATGGTTCTCAACTTTTTCTGTCTGACTTATTTTGCTTAGCATGATTATCTCAAGTTACATCCATGTTGTCAGAAATGGCAGCATTTTATCTTTTCTTATGGCAGAGTAATATTCATTGTATATATGTACCGCATCTTTATCAAATCATCAATCAAAGGGAACTTCGGTTGTTTTCATGTCTTGGCCACTGTGAATACTGCCACAGTGAACATTGGGGTGCATATATCTTTACAGATAAACGTTTTCAAATTTGAGGGATAGATACCTAGGAGAGGGATGACTGGATTGTATGGTAATTCTATTCTTAATTTTTTGAGAAACCTCTATACTGTTTTCCATAGTGGCTGTACCAAATTACATTCCTACCAGCAGTGTATGAGGGTTTCTTTTTCCCCACAACCTCTCCAACACTTATTATTACTTGCTTGTTGATGATCGTTATTCTAACAGATGTGAGGTGGTATCTCATTGTGGTTTTGATTTTCATTTTCCTAATAGCTAGTGAAGGTGAGCATCTTCTTATATATCTGTTGGTCATTTGTGTGTCTTCTTATATATCCGTTGGCCGTTTGTGTGTCTATGTTTAAATTGGATTTAAATTGGATTTTTTGTTTTTATTGTTGAGTTGTATGTGTTCTTTGTATATTTTAGATGTTAGACCCTTATTGAAGGCGTTGTTTGCAAATATCTTCTTCCATTTAGTTGGTTGCCTCTTTGTCTTGTTCATGGTTTCTTTTGCTGTTCAGAAGCTTTTTAGTTTGATGCAGTCCCATTCATTTATTTTTGCTTTTACTTCCTTTGCCTTTGAAGTCAAATTCATAAAATCCTCTTTAACTCCAGGGTCCTTGAGTTTATTAGCTCCTATGTTTTCTTCTGTGCACTTTACTGTTTCAGGTCTTATATTCAGGTCCTTAATGCATTTAGAGTTAATTTTGGTGTGTGGTGATAGACAACAGTCTAGTTTCATGCTTTTACAGGTGGCTTTCTCGTTATCCCAGCACCACTTATTGAAGAGACTTTCCTTTCTCCATTGTATATTTTTGGAGTTTTTGTTGAAAATTGTTTGCCCATATAATTATGAGTTTATTTCTGGACTCTTGATTCTGTTCCACTTGTCCATGTGTCTGTTTTGCTGCCAATACCATGCCATTTTGATTACTTGTCACTTTGTAGTATAATTTGAAGTTGGACCAAGTGATACCTCCAGCCTCATTCTTTGTTCTCAGGATAGCTTTGGCAATATGGGTTCTTCTGTGCTTCCATACAAATCTGATGATTTTTTTTTGTTCTATTTCTTTAAAAAATGCCGATGAGATTTTGATAGGAATTGCAACAAATCTGTATAATGCCTTAGGTAATATAGTCATTTTGACTTTGTTGATTCTTCCAATCCAAGAACACAGAATATCCTTCCATTTCTTTGTATCTTCTTCGATTTCTTTCAATAGGGTCTTATAGTTTTCATTATATAGGTCCTTCACATGTTTCATTAGATTTATTCCTAGGTATTTTATTCTTTTTGTTGCAGTTGCAACAGG
>NW_006430732.1:1598224-1611410 GCF_000325575.1 Pteropus alecto
TAGGAATGCAATTTTTATACAATCAACCATTACTCCTGACATCATTCTAAAATAGAAAAATAAAATCAGGGAATTACTCTTTGATGGCATTTTAAATGGAGCTTGCACTTTAGAGGTGAGGTTTAGATATATTATGAAATTATCCAATAACATAACAAAGAAAAATAAAAAAAGATAATGCTGCATTTTTAAGATTAAAAATCAATACTTCCCTGTACTCTTACACTATATTCTAACTTTAGATATAGCCACCATTAATCTACCAGCAAGTGTCTCTAACCTTGGGCATACCACTTATATATTTGAAATCTCAAATATATTTTTTTTTAAGAAAAAGAGACTATTTGACCTATCTACTCCATAGTGTTGTGGTTAAGCAAGATTAGGAAATTAAAAGTAGTCTTAAAGCATTTATGCTATATAAATATGGTAATATAAGTTGATGCCATTCAAAAGATAACTATTCAGTTTAAGTTGTATTCCAACTTAGGATACATAAGATAAAGCTAGCTCTACCAATTAGTATAAAGAGGTCTAGTGAAAGATATCTTAATGACACTGATTTCTTTTACTTTCTTTAGCTACAGAAATGGTGCATTTTACCTATTAACAAAGTAATTGTGAAAATTAAAAGCCATAGCCAAAATGTGTGGGGGAAAAAAAGAAATGTAAACCAAAGGACTAAGCAGAAAAGTCTAATTTTTCAAATTGGTCATCTGAAGAGAAATGGTTGGCAGACATTTGAAGATTTAGATAAAACCCTGGTCTCATCTTAAAAATGTGGCCCCTCACCTCTGGTTCACACATTCCACTCACTCATGCAAAGACCTTGTCCATGAAAAATTTATTGCAACTAGAGAATATCAGAAAGTCAGCTACTATTCAACAAAATCCAGCCACATAATTCAAAATAAGATGGTATAAATGAACACCACCAGTATAAGAAGATATGCATACATACACATCAGTAATATGATCAGCAGATACAGATTTTAAAACAACTATACTTACTCTGTTTAAATAGACAATATGTACAAGGAACAGCAAACTATTAAAAAATGGAAAAAAATAATACATTAAGGAAACAACTTTAGAAAATGAAAAAAATAAACTCAGCAGTATTGAAGTATTTGACTAAAAATTAGACACAGTGGAAAAGAAAATTAGTGAACTGAATGGTAGATCTGAAGCAATTTTATAGAAAGCAGTATGGAGAGAGTAAAAAATATATGGAAAAAAGGCACAAACTGTGTCAGATTAAAGTAATGAGATTAGTGGCATGTTTGAACAGAACTCTAGAATAGATGAGAAAAATAATAAGCCAGAAGTAATAAAATGAAGAGATAATTGCTGAGAACTTTTTAATTTTTTTTAGAAATTATGAAGAAAACAAGCTACATACTCAAGACACTTAGAGAGTACCAAGAATGAAAACAAAAATAAATCCACACATAACAAATCTTAGTAAAAATAGAAACACACACACACACACACACAAACACACACACACACACAAATTTTAAAGCATCCAGAAAAAAAAAAAAGTTTACTTTGAAAATAGCCCTTTTACCAACAACTAATTTTCAGATGTGTCAATGATTATTATATATACCCGGTGCTTTGAAAGAAATTAAATGACAACCTAAGATTCTAAATAAACCTAATAAAAATACCATAGTCAGAATGAGCGCAAACTAGAGATATTTTCAGACAAATGGCATCTAAGTGAGTTTTCCATTAGCAAAGGTCAATGTAAAAATTTTAATGATGTATTTTAGGCAGAAGGAAAGTAATATCAGATAGAATGACTAATATGCAAGAAGTAAAAAAGAGCAAATAAAGAGGTTAATAAGTAAATGCATAGTGATCGTATAAATAACAATAATTGCGTCTATTAGGGTTAAAGGAAATAATTCTCTCTTGTTTACAACTTCGCCTTCTGGGTTCATGACTCTCTCTTCAGAGTAATCTCTTTTGCATGAAAGGTAGCACAGATGTATTTGAAGCTGAGTAGTTTTATCATACTATTTCTTGTGTGTAGAATTTTACCAAGTAAAATATCAGAGTCACAGGTTCTGGGGATTAGTTTAAACCACCAGACTAAAATTTAATTTAGGAATATGAAGCATTCTAAAGTCTTGCAATATCCAAGGATATGGTAAAATATATTTCTGTTAACTTTAGAGCTTGATAAGTTAATTATTGTGGTAGGCAGAATAGTGGCATTTCTTAAGAATGTTCATGTTCCAATCCCCAGAACCTGTGACTCTGGTATCACCCTGAAATCTCTGTCATTTAAGTTGCATATCTATATGTCTGCAATCTTATTTTCTGGAGATTTTTCTCTTTCTTTATGAAATGCCTTGTCACCTTGGCCTATGGTGTTTAATGGACAATTTCTCCACCTGGACATTAATGGAAATGTATTCTGCTTCCCCCCCTGCCCCAGAAAGATTTGTTATATAAAGGTCTCTCTTTAGCCAGCTGCAAATAAAGTGTTTTTCTTTTGGTTTCCAGTTGGTAGCATCTAAGCCTCTTGGATCATCCCTGCTTTACTTAAAGCCTTAATAATGCTTTTATATATTGCCTGTATTTTCTTGTAGACATTTAATCATGCTCGCTACCCCCCAGTTTCAGTCCCTGTCAGTGTTAGCAACAGTTTCGGTAACATTTGCTCAGATTCCCCTGTGGCTTCATGGTGATTGGTCTTGGAGGGTATGGTGTATGGGACCCTCTGGTATGGAAGTTTGGGGCTGTGGCTCAGCCTCTTTTGCAACCACGGCCTGTAAAAATCAACTCTTGTTTCTCTGCCATCCGCTTCTCTGCTTTCTGTCCTAATGAATGGGCCCAGCTGCTGGCTGCATGGAACTCACAAACTTTCCCAGGCAGGGCTATTCAGGGAACTTGCTGCACCTTCTCCCCTCCCCTTCCTCCTACAGGGAGCTCCATTGGCTGCCAGAGGCAGCTTTTTTATTTCTCTCAGCTCACCGCCCAACATCCAGGGTTCTGAGCTGTGGTAACTCTTATACACAGATCCCATGCTCATATGTGCTGGTATGCAGTTTGGGTGTTTTTGTTGAGTTTTAGATGTTCAGTTTATTGTTGTTTCAAGGGGAGAGATCTGGTGACGTCTCTCACTCTGCCATGTTTCCTCAGTCCTCTATTGTCTATTTTTTGTGAGTTTGGATTTTTTAAGATTCTCTATATAAAAGATGTACAATATTTGTCTTTCTCTGTCTGCCTTATCTCACATAACATAATGCCCTCAAGGTTCATTCATGTTGTTACAAAAGGCAGGATTTTCTTCTTTCTTATGGCTGAATAATATTTCATTTATACGTATGTATATATCATACTTTTTTATCTATTCATCTGTCGACAAGCACTTAAGTTTTTTCTATATCCTGGCTATTGTGAATAATGCTGCAATGAACATGGGTGTGCAGATATCTCTTTGAGATACTTGTTTCAATTTCTTCAGATATATATCCAGGAGAGTGGAATTACTAGATCATACGATAATTCAATTTTTAACTTTTTGAGGAATATCCATATTGTTTTCAATAATAGCTACGCCAATTTAAATTCCTACCAAAAGTGTATGTGTTCCCTTTTCTCTGCATCCCTGCCGGCTTTTATTATCTCTTGTCTTTTTTGCAATAGCCATACTAATAAGTATGAGATAATTTCTTGTTGTGATTTTAATTTTCATTTTCCTGATTAGTAGTGATGTTGAACACTTTTTCATATATCTATTGGCCATTTGGATTGTTTTTAAGAAAAATGTTTATTCAGTTCCTTTGTACATTTTTTAAATTGGATCTTTTTTTTTTTGCTATTGAGTTATATATTTCTTATATATTTTGAATATTAATCTCTTATCAGAAACATGATTTGCAAATACTTTTTTTCTTATTCTATAAGCTGCTTTTTAATTTATTGACTGTTTCCTTTGCTATGTAATTAGTAGATAAATAGGTTCTGGAAATCTAATGCACAGCATAGTGATTATAGTACACAAAACTATATTATAAACTTTGAAGTTGCTAAGAGACTAGATATTAATTGTCTCACCACAAAAAAATATATAACTATGTGATATTATAGAGATGTTAGCTAATGCTACAGTGGTAATAATATTTCAGTATGCAAAGTTATCAAGCCAACATTCTGTACACCTTAAATTTAAACAAAATTGTATGTCAAATGTATATCAATTAAAATTAATTAATAAAAACACAGCAAACTAAAGATTAAAAATAAATACGAGATTTATTATAAGGTATTGGCTTGCATGATTATGGAGGTTGGATGATTATGGAGGTTGTAGTTAGAAAGCCCAAGAGCTAGAGTCAATGGTATAGATTTTTGTCTAAATCTGAAGGCTTGAGAGCCAAGAGCACTCTGGGAAGGAGAAGCACATGTCCCAGCTCAGTCAATCAGAGAGAGAGGAAAAGAGGATGAGGGAGGAGAGAGAGAGAGAGAGAGAGAAGTATTTCTCTTTCTTCACATTTTTGTTCTATTAAGGATCTCAGTGGATTGGATGGTGCCTACCCACTTTTGGGACGACAATTTGCTTTACATAGTTCACCAATACAAATGTTAATCACTTTTAGAAATACTCTTAAGACACATCCAGAAATAATGTTTAACCAGATATCTGGACATCTTGTAATCAAGTCAACTTGACACAAAAAATTATCACAATTACAAAACATTGCTGAAACAAATTAAAGAAGACACAAAATAAATAAAAATGCATTCCATATTCAAGGATTGAAAGACTTGTTATTATTAATATGTTAATATTACCCATATTACCCAAAGCATTCTACAGATTCATGCAATGCCTATCAAAATTTCAATGATGTTATTTTTGAAGAAATAGAAAAAAAAATTGAAATTCATGTAGAATTTCAAGGAAACTCTAAGACTCAAACAATCTTAAAAAAATTGGACGACTCGCATTTCCTAATTTAAAATTTATTACAAAAACACAGTAGTAAAAAAAAAAAAAAAGTATTGTACTGGATTAAGGACAGATATATAAACCTTTGGAACAGAAGAGGGAGCCCTGAAATAAACTCTCTTACAGTCAATTGACTTTTGGCTAAGATGTTAAGACTATTAAAAAGAGAAAACAGTTTTTGCAACAAATGATGCTAGAAAAACTCAATTTCACATAAAAAGAATAAAGTTGGACCCTTATCATAAGAGACCCAATACAAAAATTAACTCAAAATGAATCCAATATCTGGACATAAAGCTAAAACTATAAAGCTTTTGGAGGAAAGCAGGAGAAAATCTTCATAACATTGGATTTAACCATCATATCTTGGATATTACAGCAAAATCACAGACGACAAAAGAAAAAAAAATAAATTGGACTGCATCAAAATTAAAAACTGGTGTGTATCAAGAGACATCATCAGGAGAGGAAAATTACAACCCACAGAAAGGGAGAAGATATTTGTAAATCATATATCTAGTAGGAGATTAATAATCAGCCTACATAAATGACTCCTACAATTCAACAACCAAAACCAAATAATCAATTCAAAAATAGGCACAGGACTCATATATAAATTTATCTGAAGAAAATGCACGTATGTACGTGTAAAGATGCCAATATCACTAGTCCTTAAAGAAATGCATATCAAAATCACAATGAAATACTACTTTACACACATTAGAATGGCTGCTGTTTAAAAAAAGGAAAATAAATATTGGCAAAGATATGGAGAAATTGGAACTTTTGCAGTGATGGTAGAAATGCATATGGTGCAGGTGCTGTGGAAATAGTATGGCAGTTCTTCAAAATGTTAAACATAACCTTACCATATGATTCAGATATTCTACTTCCAGGAATATATCTAAAAGAACTGAAAGTAGATATTCAAACCAATGTTTATTGCAGCATTATTCACAATAGCCAAAATTCAGAAACAACTTAAATGTTTTCTAACAGATGAATAAACAAAATATACTATGTAATATATATGCAATATATATGTATATATGATGTGTATATATATATGTACATCATATATATATTTCATAATATATATATATATTATGAAATATTATTCAGCCTTAAAAAGGAACAAAATTCTAATACACGGCACAGCATGGATGAACCTTTGAACATTATGGAATATAGGCCATTAAGCGTTATAGGCCAGAAATAGAACAGATATTGTATGATTCTATTTATAGGAGATGTTTATATTAGGTACATTTATAGAGACAGGAAGTATAATATAGGTTACCAGGGGCTGAAGGAGAAGTAACTGAAGAGTTATTGTTTAATAGATGCAGAGTTTCTGTTTGTGATCATGAAAAAGTTCTGAAAAATTGACAGCGGTGATATTTTGTCAACTTTGTAACTGTACTTGCTGCCACTGAATTGTATATTTAAAAATAATTAAAATGGTAGTTTTTATTATTTATATTTTACTACAATAAAGAAAAGGAAAGACAAAATTTCCCATTTGTTTTCTCATTTGTTTTCCTAATGTAGGAGCACATTTTAGGGTATGGCAGATAAGCCTCAGAACAATTTAACTTAAGCCTTGCCATAATAAATGGTAGCTATTATTGTCCTTGTTTTTAAAAACGCTTTAATTGCTATAAATACCTTGGCATAAAGGAAATGTGAGTTTATTTAATTAGATTTCTGAGGAGCATAGAATCATTACTGTTAGATTGAGAGAGGGGAGAAAACAGGAGTAGAAGATAAAAGAACAGTTGAATAATAAACGTGGAAGACATCAAAGACCAACTTCATCATATTACAATTATTTTTTCCTACAAAGACACTGATTATATCTCAACTTTAAACAAAGAGTGTCACAGTCCGCCTAGGTGCCTAACCTCTCCACCATCATCTTCTCATTATGCACTTCCAAGATTTTCTCATTGACTTTTCCCTTGTTACCCTATATACTCTTCATTCCACAAAACAGCAATAACATTATCTTATGGAATTCTCTATATTTCATAGTGTTTCTTTGGCAAAGCCATTGAAATTTCTTTAAAAAGCAAGTGGGTTTTAGACTATGTATTTTGGGTTCAATGGTTGTCAAAATTGACAACACAGCAGAACCACCTGGAGTAATTATTTAAAATAAATTTTTGATTTCTATTCCAGTCTCATTAAATCAGAATTTTGAGAATTAAGCCTGGGGATTTATATTTTTAATAATCTCTTTAAAGATCAGGAGCACCCATTCTATTACCGTCTACACAGTTTAAAACATGTAGACATCTTATAAATTTAGAACATATAAACAGGAACAATATGATTTACTAGGATCACCTGTATTTAAATAAGGTTGCAAGATCATTTAGACATCTAACTAAGCCTTGAAGGACTGGTCAATTCTATGGTAAACTATGAATGCTGAAGTAGTGGAAGAAGGAGAAAGATGTGCCATGTTCTAGAGAATGGGGTGCTGCTGTGCAAGTAGGATGACATAATGAAAGAGCTTGGTCAGCAGTTTGAGGGCACTGGGTACCTGGAAGAAATTCATAGCTTGCAGTAGACTAAATAGCAAGATCTCATAGAGAATAACATCCATTTAATTTGCATCAGATACCATATACCTCGGAGAGAGTCCCCATAGAAATGGCTTGGCAATTCTGCTAAAGCTTACTGCTGAAGATTGAGTGTGGAAAACCCACATATTTTAGTTATCACAAAAAATTGCTTGGTGTTTCTAGAGCACCTTTTAAAAAATATATTTAAGCACATGTGTTCTTATTTAGGTCTTACAATAATCTAGTAAGAAAAGCAGGTGTCATTAGTGTTGTTTTTAAAATAAAGAGCCCTGAAAGATTTAGTGATCTGCTCGATGTTATGCACCTAAGTCACTGACAGAGGTTTACCTAAAATTAAACCTGGATTTTGTACACCGTATGCCCCATATACTATCCTGGACTCAGTAGGGAGAAGAAATTCCATTGTTTCTTTCATCTTATTTATATATATTTTTTTCTTTAATTCCCATAGAGCTCCTCTCTATTTGTAAAAGTAAAAAATATTTATCAAAATAACTTTAGAACCAGAGATAAGACCAATTCCTTTATTTACAAGGCTCCAGAATGTTTTTTTTTATATCATTTATAATAAATATAGATGACATCATGGTATTTTCACTAGTTGTTTCTATTAACCTTCTTTTAACTTTCCTCTAGTGAAGTAATGGCCCTCTGCTATGTTGTTGTTCTAGATTTTCTACTAAATTCTGAAAATATTTTCTGGGTATATGTATCAACAAATAATCAGAATGATGTAATAATTCTAAATGTGAGGTATGATGATAAGCTATAGGTGAAAGTTTAAGGTACTTGTACACAAAAGCAGAAATGGTCAGTGTATGGCTCTCTCCCTTGGCTGGCTGCAACATCAGGTTGATAGAAATTTGGCTTTTCTGAACAATCTCTGTGTTAGGGGCTCTTCAGCATGATATATGCAAATGAAACTATTATCTTGCTCTAGATATCAGAGCATTAGATATCACCTCTCTCATGAGAGATTGGATTTAAGGAAACGTGTACTCCTCTATTAGAATATTCTCAAAGAAATAGCTTCTCATTATATATAGACATGTAACAATAATCATGTTTCACACATTGATTTAAAAATATTCATAAAATAGTGATAAGGTCTCATCCTTAAACAAAAAATAATTTTGAGTCAATAATAATAGCTCGTGTTTGCCATTGCACAATATAAATATTCTAAAGCATACCTCATGCTGATATGGTTTTTTAAAAACTATTTTCTTAAATGACACTGTCATATGTTTTTACTAGGTTGCCTAAGTTCACTCTGTTGCCCACTCATACATAATTGCTGAACATAACATAGTAAAAATGATACTGAAAAGGAATTCAGGAAACTAGAGTTTTGACTAAGACTCTGTGACTGTGTATCACCCAAAGTTCCTATATTTTCTGTGATTCAGAATCTCTTCAATTATAATGACATAAGGTGAAGCTGATAGGTGCTTATATTTCTCTGAACTTTGTTGTCCAAAGTTTTACAATTCGAGAAACTGTGTTCTAAGACAATCCTCGTTATTGCCCAATAATACTTTCCAGGAGAGCATCTGCTTGCTTTCTACAAAATTTAAATTTGGGAAAAATAATTTCTTCCTTATTCCAATGAGAAATCTGGTGATATAGCATCAGAGAAAAGTGACCATCAACTACATGTATGCAGTGACATCCCCACTGAAATGTTTATATATATGTACACACACACACACACGGATCCAACTTATAAAAGAAATAGATTACACTTTGATAAAAAACAATGTTGTCAATGGTATTTCTAGCTGTAAAGGAGGTTTCCAAATTTAGGTCACTCATTTGTTTTTACCAAATGCATACAGAAACTGTATGTCAAATCTAATGCAAATGGCCTGTGGACTAAACCTCAGAAACATTGGCCTATATATTAACCTTCTAAGCTGCTTTTTCACTACAGTTTTGGTTTCACTGTTATCTAATCCTGCTTTCTCTTCTCCTGGCATTCCTCTTGTGTTTTATTTTTCTTGGATTTTTTTTGATGCATTTTATTTTTCATATGTTTGCATGACATGATATGTTATTAAAAAAAAACATAAAACAAACAAAAAAAAAAAGACAAAAAAAAGACCCACTAAGAGTAAGAGATATTTATGGACATTGCATTCTACTGCAAACTCTACAAATAATGTACGGATTGCTACCAACTCATAAATAAGGTCACCACCTACCACACCACCTGATATTCCATGTTGGAAAATAAATGTTTTTGGGTAGCATGTTCTTCACATTTTAACTGTTCTTTATTAAAATAAAATGTTCTTCAGAATAAAAATATTTTGATTCATTATTGCCCTGTACATTAAGGTAAATTACAAAATTACTTATCTGAAAGCAAAACTCTTTAGAAATAAGACATAGAATTAGCACTTAGAGATGACATAGAAGTTATTGAAGAAGAGTTGCTTATGGGTGGTTTTATTTTCATGAATCTCATTTTTGTAAAACATTTTTAAATTTCTTTCATGTTCATAACTATGAGTTAGAGTTTTCCATTACCTGATAGGCAGTATTTTCTAATCTGGGATGCTGAAAATCAGATAAATTCACCTACAGAAAAGGTCTGAGGTCATATAATTACTGTGGTAGTGCCTAAATAATGACTCTTGTGCCAATAAATCAGGGACATGCCATGCTTACTGTTGAGGAATAAGCTTACCCATAATGATATCTGGTAACACAACCTCTTATAACTTGTCATTGTATTTCAATTTGCTGTGCTGTACAAGTGAGAGGGATTAAAATGCATTTGTTCACTTATTTAATCCACATTTATTGAGAGTTTCTAGTGCACCTAGATGATGAGGTAAAAATGAGGATGAACAAAGTAGACACAGTCCTACCTTTAGGAGCTTACAGTTTAGCAGAAAAAGATATTGAACAAGTTTCTACTTGTTGTGAAGGAGAATATTGAACAAGTTTCTACTTTTGAAGACAAATTTATCATATACTCACTTTCCTTTCACCCATCCTTTCAATAAACATTTATTGAGCATCTATATATATTTAAACTATATATGGTGTTAGAATGTAAATACTAATACGATTCAGTTCTTTCTGTTAAGGAGTTTATATTCTGCTCTAGGAGTGGTATAGGCAAGTAAAGAAAATATTGAAATATAAGGCAATGTACCTATTGATATGAAAACACATAGAGTATCATATATGTAACTCAGACTGATAAGAGTGGGCAGATTGTGAAGGAAAGTTTCATGAAAAAGGCAACATGTAAAACGAGTGACAGGAAATGAGAAGAACTGCATAATGGAAAGAAATGAAGACAGCTCAGCAACCTAACAGGAAGAAGATGACCACTTGCAAGTTAATCCAGAGTCATAGAAAAAAACGACTACTGCGTTCTAGCTATTACTAGAAAGTTATAATCATGAAACAAGTGAGTAAATGACAATCTTGTATAGCTCTAAACAATATGCAATCCATTGATTTAAGATGTATCAACATAAGAAACACAAAACAAAACCAAATATCAGAACTACAATATGAACACTGCAAATAGTATCCAAAATTCATCATAGGCTAAAGTGAGAAAGTATTCACATTCTAATCTAGTATTTTCAGTCACATATGTGCAAAATCAATCCCATTAGCACTGAAGTTCACAATTAAAACTGGTTAAGATGGTAAATTTTGTTATGAGTATTTTACCAGAAGAAAAAAGAATCAACTCACTAGAATTTATATCCTGGGTCCTAACTGTGCTTTATTTTATAACTTCAAACAAGTCATTTAACCTCTCTAAATTTCACATCTTTCCTTCCGTAAAATAAAGTTAACTGTTGTACCTCTCTACCTCATCTAGCTGTGACTAATGTGCAAGAAAGACACTATGAAAATCTAAGGCTATATTATCTAGATATAAAAATCGATCATGCTTAGCATTGGATAATACAGTAAGGCTTAATGATTATATTATAGTTGATCTATGCTTATTTTTACAATAAATAGTTTGCACACGTGTTGTAATACAAATCTCTAAGACAAAAACAAACAAAACAAAAAGTTAAAGTAACCTAGGCACATGTGAAACTTTATTTAGGTAGTTTCTATATCTGAACCAGTTTCTCATTGTTATCACCATGTCATAAAGTGTACCAATAATTAAACTAGATTCACTTTTCAAAGGCTCATTATTTAGCAAGCATGGAAATTAATATTTAGTTTATACATTATCAAACCCCAGGAGTGCTATCCTTAATAGTATTTGGTTTACTGCCCTACACTTGACAAGTTTTCCTAATCTTCCTAGAAGATTAAGAAATAGTATCACTTCTATTTTAGTGTGGAAAATTAAATTTAAAAATTTGAGTATAAAAAATGCATAGTAACAATAAAATGCATAGAAAAAAACATAGGAGCTAAACTCAAAAACCTTGGGCTTAAAGAGGATTTTATGAATTTGACCTCAAAGGCGCGGGAAGTAAAAGCTAAAATAAATCAATGAGACTACATCAAAGTAAAAAGCTTCTGCTCAGCAAAAAAAATCGTCAACAAGATAAAGAGACAATCATCCGAATGGGAAGATATATTTGCAAGCAACATCTCTGATAAGGGCTTAATCTTCAAAATATACAAAGAACTTATACGACTCAATAACAATAAAAAAACAAATGACTCAAACAAAAAAATGGGCAGAGGACCTGAATAGACACTTCTCCCTAGAGGACATACAAATGGCCAACAAATATTTGAAAAGATGTTCAACATTGCTAGCTATTAGGAAAATACAAATCATAACCACAATGAGATATCATCTCATACCTGTTAGAATAGCTATAATTAACAGCAAGTAATAACAAATGTTGGAGAGGATATGGAGAAATAAGAACTTTCATACATTGCTGGTGGGACTGAAAATTGGTACAGCCACTATGGAAAACAGAATGAAGTTCCTCAAAAAACTAAGAATTGATCTACCATACGATCCAGCAATCCCTCTACTGCATATTTACCCCCAAAGACTTGAAAATCCATATCCGAAAAGATGTTTGCGCACTGATGTTTATAGCAGAATTATTCACAGTGGCCAGGACTTGGAAGCAACCGAAGTGTCCTACGATAGATGATTGGCTAAAGAAGCTGTGGTACATATCTACAATGAAATATTACTCAGCCATAAGAAGAGATGAAATACTACCATTTGTGACAACATGGATAGACCTCGAGATAATCATGGTAAGTGAAATAAGATAGACAGAAAAAGTTGAAAATCCCATGACATCACTTATATGTGGGACATAAACCTAATAGCAACAAATGAACAGGACAAGCAAACAGAGATTCATGGACATGAACTCTAGACTAGTGGTTACCAGAGGGTAGGGAGTGAAGGAGGAGGGGAGAGGTAGACAGTTAAAAGGGTCAAATATAGGGGGGTAGTGGGCGGGTGAATTGGGTAAAGGGGATCAAATATATGGAAGTTGAAGGAAATTGGATTTTGGATGATAAACACAATAGAATATACAGAATATATAAAATATATAAGATTACAACATATTTGCAAACTATTTATTGTAAAAATATTCATTATAAAAATAGAATATACAGATGTCAAATTATAATGTACGTCTGAAAA
>NW_006430732.1:1611851-1628811 GCF_000325575.1 Pteropus alecto
AATATATATATATAAATATATATATGTATGTGTGTCTATGTATGTATGTTTATATATAAAATCAAGGATGCAGAGAAAATGTGCAAATCAGAAAACAAGGAGACAAAACAAAAGAAAATTAAAAAAAAAAGAAATACTTAAGAGAAGATGCTAGACAAACCTGGAAAACAGGCTAAAATTTAATGCTTCTATCAATGCTATTTACTCAAGTAATGATCACCCTCTTCTAATAGAGCCTTTCATTTTCAGTATACAAAGACTTGGATCCATGTCAACTGTAATTATAATGCTAGTAAAAATGGTATCATTACTTCCATATCAAGAGATTATATACATATATCTGGAGCTGTTTTTCAAATACTCCTGATACTCATTATTATGAACAAATAGTTTTGCAGGTGTAGATTGGCCTCTAAATGATGGCATTTATATATCCACTTACATTTTACTAAAAACAGTTGTCCAAACTTTCTTTCACTGATTACCAAGTTAATTTATTAAACTTTATACTTATATTTTCAGTGTTAAGTTACACATAGAATGTGTTTTGCATTTTAGCTCCGAAAGTGTACAAATTAGGAATGTGACAGTGTGACTTTTCTTCATACACGTATGGTGCTCAACCTTTTGCTTTCAGTATCATATTAGTTTGCCAGATCTCTAATTTTACTGTAAGAAAATGGGCCAATGGAATACATTGTGCATTCACTCAATAACTAGGCTTCTTTCTCCCTGTAAATAGCTGTTGATGTATGTATGTGTCAGTGTTGGCAGCTTGATACAGCAGATGGGGATCCTTTTGTCAGTCGTGCTTTTCCCATTAAGATTGGTATCACATGAGATTTAGCCCATCCACTTTTCTCTTTGAAGAAAGCAAATATGCTTTTTGGCATTAACAAAATGATGCCATTATTAAAGAAGGATATTTAGGTTCAAAACACCTCATGGAATTGTAATGTTATTAAGACAAGTGTTTCTAAAACAATGCCATTTTATTTATTTTTTATTGTGGAAAAATATTCATAATATAAAATTGACTTTTTAAACAATTTTTAAGTGTACGGTTCAGTGGCATTAAATATGTTTACATTGTTGTGCAACCGTCCCCACCATCCATCTCCAGAACTTTTTTTCATTTTTCCAAACTGAAATTACATACATTAAACAATTACTCATCATTCTCCTTCACCCAGTGCCTGGCAACCACCATTCTGTTTTCTGTCTCTATGAATTGACTACTTTATGTACCTCATAATAAGTAGAATTATATAACATTTGTCCTTTTGTCACTGATTTATTCACTTTGTATAATGTTTTCAAGGTTCATTTATGTTATAATATATGTCAGAATTTTTCTGTCTTTTTAAGTCAAAATAATATTCCATTGTATATGTATGCACATTTTGTTTATCTATTTATTTATCTATCCTTGGACACTCGGCTTGTTTCTACCTTTTGGTTATTTCGAATAATGATGCTATGAACATGGATGTATAAATATTTTTTTGAGTCTCTGCATTCAATTCTTTAGGGTATATACTCAGAAGTAGAATTGCTGAATTATATAGTAATTATATTTTTAATTTTTTGTGGAACTTCCATACTGTTTTCCATAGTAGCTGTACTGTTTTACATTCTCACTAACAATACACAAGAATTCCAATTTAAAACCTAGCCTTTTATTTAAAAAATGTATTTATGAGTATTTGTAAGATAGTTAAGACAAGTAAATTCTCTGTTTGGCTCTCTGTCTTCATGTCCTCTCTAACATTCAGTTTTGGCTATTTAGTCCATAAACATAAATTTGGATTTTAATAACATCCTTAAGCCAGGAAATGCTAATGATCTCTAGGCCCATAATTCAGCACCAAGCCTGACTAGTCCCTTGCTTCTTCTATGACTTTGTATCCCAGTTCTATTTACTTGTATTATTTCATCCGTGCTGTAATTCCACTTTTTTTCAGCTACTAAATTTCTGTCTTCCCTCAATTAATACCTGATATAGTGCTCTAGTGCCGGAATACTGGACCATTCATTAGTTTGGTTCGTTTTCTTGTCAACTAAGTTTAATTCTTGTAATACAGACCCTGTCATTCATTCCCACCTCAACATAGACCTAGGACATACCATTGGCTACTAAGAATGCTGACTCTGGGTTTTCCTTTGTGGAGTCATTAGTCAAATCATACCTTAATCAGAAGACTTTGATGAGATCCACAATCATTACTTAATTTCAACTCTCTCGGACAGTCCTTAATGTTATCAGGCCAAGACCATTACTTGGTATGCTTATAAAAGAGAATATTCTACTGACTATGTCTTTCTTTCTCCCTGGAAAGTTTGTCCCTAAGATTCAGATAAGCCTTTGAGAGACACCAACATCAAGAGGACACTTCTATGGGAGTGTCCAAGTCTTTACTTAGTCAAGTCCCATGCCCTAGTCTCACGGTTTGTAAGTTGTTATTTATAGAACGCCTGGAATGAATGAAGGTTTTTCTAAGAGATACATATGCACAGATAATTTTAAGTGGATCAGTTTCCAGAATCACGTCTTAAGAATGTACTCTTTCATAATGTTGATCTCTCTGGGAATACATCTGTCACAAAGAGGGAATTTCTCCTTCCCCGTTTCTTATTTCACAATTACCCTTCTTTCGTTTCACAAAAAGATAAACATCACTCCCCCATCTTTTACCATTATCATATCTTACTATGGCGCATTGTTCCTCTAGTGGAGAAGCCTCTAGGAAGCCAACTAAGAGACAAATCAAAATATTACTCTCTTTGTTTAGAATGTAAATAACTCTAATGATGAGTTAACAAATTTTATAAGTCAGATTGTTTTTTAGTTCTTTACTTTATATATATATATGTATATATATATGTATATATATATACACACACACACAACACATATAAATTATATATATATAAATTTTGATAACACATTACTATAAGATTTTTTACATGTTAAAAAAAGTGGCATAGTTTAACAAAACTTTCTTTTTTATATAAATGAGTTTTCTCAGTGCTTCTACATATAAAATTAAAATTAGGAATACAGTCTCACTGTAGCAATAATATTCACTAATATACACATGAACTAATTGAGAATAAGTTCATCCATCTCATTAAGAAATGTGTTTCCAGTAAAAGTTTACTTTGATATTTGATATTTCATGCAAAAATATACAATATATTTATGTTGGTTTAATAAATTTTACTACAAATAATGATAACAACTTAATTCAAAGTAAAATATTTTAAACCTTAGAGACTTATTGTTCAGAAATTTTTAAAAATCCAACTTATACAGATATTTTAGTTTCAGAGAGTATGATAGGGTCATCTATAAAAGACTCAGGCATAAAATGTATTAATATAAAATTTCGTGGGGAAAATGAAATGGAAATACAGGTTCAAAGAGAAAGATAAAAAATGTAGAATATCTACCTGTTAAAGGTGAAATTGTCCATATATTTTTCAAACGGGTAATGGTGTGTATCATATCAATGTAGCCTTTATATTCCAGTTGATACATTTAAAAGAGTAGTGTAACATTTAATTTTAAAATGTAATATTCACAAATTCTAGTATTTACAGCATATATGTATATATAATATATACTATATAGATACATGTATAATATATATGTACTATATATACACATATACATATATGTATACTATATAATACATGTATAATATATACATATATAATATATATGTATATATAATATATAATATAACATATAGTGATAATATAATATATACTGTATTTTATATATACATATACATATGCATATATACCTATTATATATGTGTGTGTGTATATATGTGTATATATATACATACATATATATATATATATATCTATAATATCTGAGGAGAGATGGACAGTGCTTAAAACTAGAATGGAGAAGGCCTATAGTTTGCCTTATCACATGCATTTCCAAAGGAGGTGATTTTAACCCCAAGGAGATGAACAATAGTTCTTGGGAGTTGAAAAAAGTTTATACCTTACAATGGTTTGTGGTCCTCCAAGGGTTACAGTAAAGAGATATAGAATAAATCTGTGGCCTTAAAATTTCATGGAGTAGAAGGGTAGTTTAAAAAAAAATAAAAAGTTTCTTAAGAGGTAATAATGAGAAAAAAAAAGCTTGACAAAACTGATTTACAGCCATTTATTGTATTCTTCTTCCAAAATAATTAAGCACATTGTTGGGAAACCAGCATCTAAATTGAAAGTACAAAATAACATGTGGTTACTTTTGTCCTACCTAAAATCTTGTCAGGATACAAGTCCATGATACTCTGAAGTCAGTAAGTCAATGGATTCTTCTTCTGTCCCCAACCAATTGGTTTTAAGAAGACCAGCCTTGACAACTGAGATATAGAGTTTTAAGGTTGCAGCCAAAAGGTTTCAGAGAATTTTCCTCTATTATATCAAATTTCTTTTAGAAGTACCCACAGATTCTCAGGGTAATCAAGAAGAAAAAACTATACCTAGTCCAAGGGCTAACTTCTTTGGTTATGATATAAATCCTCCTTAGTATGGGGAAAGGTCAATAGTAGTGACTGATAAAGTATAAGGTGCTGTATTTAATACTAGAGAGGCTATTTTTTATTAAAAAAAAAAAAAAAAAAAAAGACCACAGGCTTTGGGATCTGCTAGAAATCCCCCAGAATCCATTCTCCTTTTTCTTTTTTTCTAGCACAATTTTTAAATTTTAACTGGACTCATGGCCACCAGCTATAACTATATTTTTAAATTTTTATTGCAGATAGATGCACACAAGTAAATGGAAGTGGTGTGTGCAACTTCTGAGTAATGTTCTTAAAGACAAGGGGATTGCCCTCATGTTTCCTTTTCTCCTTCTGACTGGCTAGAATACAGATAGAAAGGATAGACTAAAGGAGAAATCTTAAACTATGAAATAAATTCAGGATACATTTAAGGATGGCAGAGAATTTGGATAGAAGCATCCCTGACAAAGTGAGGCAATCATATTTAGCTCTGCGCTGTTTACATTCAGACCGTTATATAAACTTCCATCTTACTTAAAGCTATGAATATTTTGTTATTTGTTATAGCATCTGAACTTGGATCTTAATTAATATGCAATCTTATCTACATTTAAATCTTTTAGCACCATTTATTAATTATGGAGACGAACCTATTATTTAATCTCCTTGAAACACGGAGTTATTTTCTGTACAATGGAGGTGATAATACTTGATTTACAGAAATATTTAGAGGATTGAAAGAGATAATCTATATAAAATACCTCACACAATATCTGGCATAGGAATGAGCAAATGTTTCTTTGCACTTTTCTTATTCACCGTTTACTAGGCACTCAGGTTAAAACTCAGATTTAGTTTTAAATTTTGCAGGCATTCCCAAGCTAAAAATTATCCAGATCTGGAGACCCACCTATACTCAAATCCTCCAAAGGCCCAGAGTCCTATTTACAACAATTTTAATTATGTTGTCCTAAGCCTGTTTATTTTTCCACTGTCCTGTACCTCACTTTTGCCTAGGACTAAAACCACCGTTTATTTTCTGCCCCACACCTATGGATCAGACAGTATTCTGGATATTAGCCAACTTTAGTCTGCTCTTTTCTAAGGCATGCACACACACAGTGCACTAAATCAACTCAACCATCACATTTAATTTCAAATGAAATTAATCATAATCCAATCATGCGATTTAATCAGCAATAAACTCTGCAGATCAACTTATCAATGAGGGATTAATTTTCTGACCTAAAGGACATTGAATCATATACCAATGTCAGAACTCTTAGTATATAATGGAAAGAAATTGTTTCCTTAACCTATGGAGTAGTAGGCCTTGTTATCTTAGCTTGGAAGAAAAAATGGAGTATCAGACCTGAATTGAATATGGATATAATTCTACAGAAATTGCACTCCTACTATCAAAGTGGCACACTTTTTTCAGGCTTGAAGTAATCTTTATGTATGTACATGTAACCCACCTCCAATTTGGGGAAACCAGTTTTTAGCAAAATCCCTTCAATTAATTTTAACCATTAATAGCAGAATTTATTCTATCCTCTGAACAGAAGGCTGAATTGACAGATGTATTATATAATCAAGTAAATTTAATTTTAGTTTATTTCTTCAAGTCAGTTATAAATCTGTGCCTGTGATGCTCTGTATTATTTTTGCACTTCTTTCATTTTCAGTAACAATGCCACCTGCTATATTAAATAAAACTGAATGATGAATTATCTATTGTATTACTATCTCTTCAGGAGAAGAAAACTTTTGGAGATAAAATTTATTCCTGCAAAATACAAGACAGATATTATTTAAAAAAAAACAAAAACAAAAACTAAGTACTATTGAAAAGTTCTCTGTATTTCATCACTTTTTAATAGAGTCTGCTGGAGTATCATTTATTCTGTAATTGTAAACCTACATAACACAGAAACACAACAATAAAAGGCAAATATATTCAGGGTGCTAAGTGACAATATCGAGATAAAATGCCTTGTGTCAAGAATAAGTTTCAGCAAAGGCGTATAGAAAATTTCCAAACAATATTATCGATTCTGAAAAGAAGAGAATCTTTATTAAGGAAGTTATAGTAGCATCTTGGAGTGCCCTTATTACTAGCAACAATAATAAGAAATATATTGAAGCCACTTATGAGTACCGTACATTAAGGTAATTCTATTTTCTGCACCCATTACACACACACACACACACACACACACACACACACACACACACACACACACACACCCCAAAGTGCTGTTTTGAAAATAATAAAAATGACGGTCATTGTTTCAATTCTCATAATTTTACAGGTAATAAAAATACAGCTTTCTAGTTTTAATGAAAAAATATTCAAACAAATTACCAAATTTATGACAGTTATATTGGTGGATGCTATGGATTGAGTTTTGGCACCCTCAAATTTTATGTTGAAGTTTTAACCTCCAGTACTTTAGAATGTGATCATATTTGGAGATAGGATCTTTACAGAGGCAATTAAGTTTAAATGAGGTCATTAGGGTGGTACTTATTATAAAAAGGAGAATTGTGCAACTTAATCTAATAATTTAAACACCGAGACATGTATTAGAAAGAAAGTGATATGAAGAGACACAGAGAGAAGACATCTATCCATGACCCAACGAGACAGGCCTGAAACAGATCTTTCCCTCACTGATCTCAAAAGGAATCAACCCTGTAGACATCTTTTTTTTTTTTAATTTAATTTTATTATTAGTTTTAAGTATACAGTACATTGGTTAGACATTTATATAGTTTATAAAATGATCTCCCTGATTGTTCTTTCTCTCTTCTGGCTCTGCACCTAGCCATTACATTACTGCTGACTGCAATCCCTATGCCATATTTCCCATTCTCATGACCATCTATCAACTACTAATTTGTACTTCTTTAACCCTTCACCACTTTCTCCCAGTCCCCCAACCTCCCTACTCTCTGGCCATCACCAAATTGTCCTCTATATTTGTGAGTCTGTTTTTGATTAGTTTGTTCTTTTTGTTTCCTAGATTCCACATGTAGACATCTTGATTTTAGACTTTGAGCCTCCAGAACTTTAAGACAACACATTTCTGTTGTTTAAGGCACCTAGTCTGTAGCACTTTTTTCAACAGCACCACAGGCTGACTAATACAGTGTGTGTGTATGTGTGTAAGCAGTGATATATGAATCAAACATCGTCTTTCAAGATTAATAGCCATTCTCTATCACTGGAGAATAAATCACGTCGTCAACTTCAAAAATGTTCTATGGAAAGTTAGAAGGGAAAATGAAGTAATGTATGTTAAAGGGTACACATTTTAAGTTATAAGAAGAATAAGTTCTTAAGACCTAATATACAGCATGGTGGTTATAGCCAATAGTACTGTACTGTATACTTGAAAAATGCTGAGAGTAGACCTAAGCGTTCTCACCACACACTCGCACACACACACATACACAAGAGTTAACTAAGTGAGGCAATAAATGTGTTAATTATCTTTATCCTGTAATCATTCTATAATTTACATGTATGTCAAATCATCGTATTGCTCATTTTAAACATATCAACTATATTTATTATTCCTCAATAAAATTAAAAAACAATATTTTTTAAAAAGAAAGTTATGATTCCCCATCTCTTTAGTCATCTAAATTTTCTTGAACCTCATTATAGCCCCTCATCTTATTCTCCTTTTGTGATAATGAATGGCAGAAATTTATTATCCTAATTTTAAAATAAAAAATTCCACGAGCATATTAAATTTCAAAAGATGTCCCTTTGCTCAGCTATTTTGAGGAAAACAGAGTTTTTGCCTATATTACATCTATATGACTACAGAATTTATTCATCTTTACCTTCAAACTTTTTCCTTTTTAACTGGTATTTTCAGTTTTTATTCTATACAAACCTTGAAGCCTCTCCATATACACGATTATCCTTGTTTAATTGTCTTATTCAACTGTGGTTTGCATTTTTGTTACATTTTACTTTTAGAAGAACACCTATTAGGAGTTTCACTTGTATTTTATTCGTGTTTCAAGCGAAAGCATGGACTTATTGCTTTGGCCATCTTGCCTCGTTCAAAATAACCTCATAAGAGTTTTACTTTTCCTCCTGGCTTTCCTCACTTCCCTTCTGCTTCAGTGTACTGCGTCTATGTACTTGCCTCATCTTCTCCACATCCATATCATAAGTGACAAGTACTTAATGAATGTGTCCTTTCCTTTCACGGTATCTTTACAAAATAAAACATGCCGGGCCCTGCAGCCAGCCCGAGCCGGTTGGAGCTACACGGCACTCGCCGCCTGGGCCTTTCTGTGGTTTTTGGTGTCTCCCTTAGATATTTGGAAAATTTCCATGGTGATCATTATCAAAGATAAACAAAATCAGACATCATTTAAAGCAGTGAAAACAAGTTTAGTTCTGAAGCTACTGAGCTGAGCTCCATTCAGATTTGTTCTGAGGTGACTGGGCCTATAAGGGAGAATGAGGGAGTAGAAAGAGGGAGTGCTGGGAGCTCAAGTGAAAAATTGCAAAGGGTTGGTCCTTGTAAATGTGATTAGGCCAGCCACGTCTGCTAGCCGGCAATTACGAAGTTTGGATTCTACCCTGCCACAGAGACTGTGAGACAAAGGACTTAACTTTCCTGATGTCATATTTCAAAGGAATGGCTTTCAGATTCTTGAGAAAAAATATTCCTATATCTCCTATAGATATACACATCTCAAGGAACAGAGGAAGCATTCACAATTGTAAACCCTTTGCAGCAAATGCTCTAAGAAAGGGAAGGTCAGAGGCCTATTATCAGCCATTGGCTAGAACAAATAATAAATTCTCCTGGAGCGTTTAGCTTTCTCAGACAGACATTTTAATGATGGGATGGAGTCATCACAGGGACACCATGCTGGAGTTTGGTCTTCTTCTCAGTGCAGAGGTTTGGACTGAGTTATTATGTGCCGAGAGTTCTGCAGTTCTTACTGTGTCTACTTTATGTGTTTACAGCATGGGCTTGATAGCTGGAAAACACCTTTATCTTGTAGATATTTTTAACATAATTAGTAAAACTTTGAAGTATATGATTAAAAATGATTGATTCTTCAGCTGCCCTTAATTTCAGTCTGGAAAACACATGTGAAACTTTAATTTCAAGATTAGTTTTAAGTTTAACTTGTACTTAGTATATCTACTTTTGCTGCTGTATATTCTTTAGGCTCAATAGATCAAAATAGAATGCCACTATAGGTAACATTTGCTTTATTTACAGTTTCCGATAATATTTATATGAACATTTTTGCACGTGTAGCTTCACATAAATGCACGAGTGTTTGAGCTATGTGGCTTGGAGTGATACCGAATGGTAATAGAATGTACATATCTTCAACTTAACTGGGAAATGACATTTTTTTTTCCAAAGTGTTCAAAGAAATGTACATTCTTACCAGTAGTCTATAAGAAATCAATTTTTTTTTTTACATTCTCAACAATATTTGGCAGTATTACTTTTATTTATTTTTGTTTTTATTCATTTTTTTTCAATTTAGCTAGCTAGCTAATATTATGGATGTGTAGAGCTATCTCCTTTTTAAGTTGCATTTCCCTGAGTACTAATGAGTTTAAGAATAATTTTATATTTTTATTTTAGTCATTGGATTTTTTCAGTGAATTATCTTTTTTTATTTTAAATTCATTTTCCCATTAGGTTCTCTTTTTTTCTTTCTCTCCCCCCCCACCCCAGTAGAATTATAACAGTTATTTATGTATTTTTGATACTAGCTCTTTTTTGATTTTAACTTTTTCAAATATATGAACTCATTCTGTGGCTTTTCTTTTCACTCTTTTATCGGCATCTCTTCATGAACAGAGGTTCTTCATTTTATTACAGTTAGATTCAGTAATAGTTTCTTTATGGTTAATGCTATACATGTTTTGTTTAGAACATCCTCCCTACCCTTATTTCATTACAATATTATCCTGTCATCTCTTATAAAGCTTTACAGTTTGCCTTTCAATATTGCTTTTTATTTTAATTGGAATCCATATTTATGTATGGTGTAATACTGACGTACAATTGTATTTTCTTTCACATGTTTAACCAAATTTCTAAGCATAATTTATTAAAGAGTCTTCTTTCCTCCACTACTTTACAGGGCTAAATTAGTCATAAATCAAGGGTCTATATATGCATAGGTCTATATTTTCTTCACTTATTTGTGTGCTCTTGAAAAATAAGTAATCTGCTATTGTTGAATTCAGCCTTAGATATATGTTACTTGATAAAGTTTTTAAATTCTTGTTTAAACCTTCTGTATCTTTACTACTTGTTCTATCAATTATTGAGAAAAATGTGTTAAAATCTCCTACTCTTTTTTTTTTAATTTCTCTATTCTGTCATTTTTCTCTTTATTTTAAGATTATATTAAGTGAATTCAAACTTACAATTAATATGTTCTTGGTGAATCGAACATTTCAATGTTATGAAGAGACTCTCTTTAATCCTAACAATGACTTTTTTCCTAAAAAACATTATGTTTAATATTAATATAGCTACACCAGTTTTTGTGTCATTATGTTAGGTAGTTAGGTAGCCATGAGCAACAGGAGTGAAGACCCCGCTCCAGAACCATAGAAATGACAGCACTGATAGCCCAAACCAAGAGGCCGCCCCTTGGCCTTCCCAGAGGGGGAAAAAAAAAAAAAAAAACAGTTTTCAAATAACAATACCCCTGCATCCTGGAGGACAAGGAAATAAATGACCATAGCATAGCAACCAGTTTAGGCCAGCCACAAACGTTTGCATGTTAAGGACTACTCTGACCTTCTTTTCCTCTCAGCCTAATTATAATTATAATGCCATATATATGCCCAGAAGTTCAGGTATCTAATTATAACAGACTAAATTCTAGAAAGGTACATGAGCAGTTAACAATAGGTTATATAACAGCTAACTGTCAATCAAAATGACCTCACACATCCATCAACTAACGCCACCCTTGTAACCATCCATCACTGCCCATATATAAAACAGACCTCTCCACCTCTGTGAGGCTACAGCCCTCTCTGGTGTAGCTCATTTTTCTCTTGAAATGTACTTCAATAAATATTACTTTTCTTAATCTTCACTGATCTGGAATATTTACTGCGTCAGTGGAAAGGACCAAAGTCTCCAGTGCCGCTGAGGCAATGGAGGACTTAGATCACCCCCAATGGTGACGGCATTTTGGTGCTGTGACTTGGATTGTAAAAAGGGGCTTTGGGAACCCCTATGGTAAGACCCCAGTCTTGCCCTCCTTGGCTTGAGACTCCATTACATATTTTTCCTACTTATATATATATATTTTTTCCTTTAAAGCTTTCTTTCCCATTTTCTCCTGAGGTCAGGGACACAGGCATCCCTGCTCACTATTTTCTTTTCAACCTATTACCTTACAGCCATTTTCCACTCCTTAACTGACTCCTCTCTCCTGCGCTGGAGATCTGCATCACATAGTAAGACCTATATTTCCTTCCTATCTTCTCAGTACAAGGACCGGGTGTAACTACATAGTGCTCCCAATGGTGACAACTAGAATTTTTGTGGAATATTTTTTCAATCTTTTTTTTTCAATTTTTCTGTACCCTTTTTCTGTAATTGTTTTAATCATTCCTGACAATCTTTATCGTTTAACTTGAGAATGTGGTCCATTTTCATTTAATGCAATTAGTGATATATCTGAATGTAAGAGGTACATTTTTTTATTTGTATTTGTTTCATACATTCTATTTCTTTTACTCACCATTTTGTTTTTTATTTTTTGTTAGCTAAATTTGTTCTACCAATCCTGTTTTCTCTCTTCCATTTTTTAAGTTATACATGGTTGATTTTATGGGTTACTCCCAAAATTACAATAAGTGTAATTGTTTTAATTTTCTATTGCTTGTGTAATGAATTAATTTGGCTGCTTAAAACAATACAAATCTATTATTTTATAGTCTGGTACATCATACATCCAACATGGGTCTAATTGAACTAAAGCCAAGCTATCAACAGGGCTACATTTCTTTGGGGGGAGGGGCGGGTCCAAGGGAAAATCTAGTTTCTTGTCTTTTACAGTTTATAGAGGCCCTTGGCTCATGATTCCCCTCATTCATCTTCTAAGCCAACAAGGGCAGTTAGAGTTCCTTTAATATTACATTTCTCCGATCCTCCTTCAAACATCAGAACTCTCCTAATCACAGCTGGGAAAGGTGCTCCATTTTAAAGATCCCTGTGATTATATTAGGTTCACTAGACTAATCCAGAATAATCTCTCTATTTCAAGGTTCTTAACCTTAATTACTACTGCAAAGGCCATTTTACCATATAAGATAACATTTATAGGTTCTGGGCATTCAAAAGTTGATATATTTGTTGCGGAGCGGGGGAAGAAATATTTTTCAACTTATCATAGTCTACATTCTGGCTAACAAAGATTCATGTCTGCCCACATACAAAATATATTCAATATATCCTATGGTCCCCAAAAATCTGAGGATTACTAAAACACCTACATGAGCAGAATGAGTTCTTTAGCAAGGAGGTTGACACCCTCAAAAAGAAGAAAACATATCTTCTAGAGATAAAGAACACACTGGAAGAGTTGAAAAATGAAATAGCAAGTTTAGGAAATAGAGTCGACCAAATGGAGGAAAGGATCAGTGATATCGAAGACAGAAACCTAGAAATAAGTCAGAAGGAAGAAGAGAGAAACTGGAGAATGAAAAATAAGGAAAGAGAAATACAAGAATTAACTGATACCATCAGGAGAGGAAACATAAGAATAATGGGCATAATCGAAGGCAAGGAAAAGGAGCAGGGACTAGAAAGCATTTTCAGACAAATAGTGGACAAAAATTCCTCAAATCTGAGGAATGAGCTGGAGATTGGAATTCCAGAAGTCAACAAAACACCTAATTATCTCAACTCAAAAAGGCCTTCACCAAGACACATTGTATTAAATTATCAAAAGTCAACAACAAAGACATGATTCCCAGGGCAGCCAGGGAAAAGGAAACAGTAACGTATAAAGGTACACCCATTAGATTATCCTTGGACTTTCAGCACAGATCTTACATGCAGGAAAGGAATGGAATCAAATATGTAAACTATTAAGTGAAAGGAACTACAAGTCTAGAATAACGTATCCAGCAAAGCTCTCCTTTAGATATGAAGAAGAAATAAAGACCTTTCCAGACATACAAAAATTGAGGGAATACTTCACTATGAGTCCTGCACTACAAGAATTACTGGAAAAGTTCAGCTCACCTAAAACAAAATGACAAAAAAAAAAGAAAGGAAAAAAAAACATAATTAGGAGTAAAGTGACTATTAGGCAAATAGAAGTAGAGGAGTACAATCCTTACTAAGAACAGGGTATTATAAGCTTAAATAATAAGAAGAAAATTGCTATAGCAAGATAGTAATAAACGTTAAGCATTCATAGGGACAAATTTAGGTAACAATGACTGAAAAAGGGAGGATTCAAAGATACAAATTCGCAAAGAAGAATGGAGATGAGGCACATGCAGAAGAAAATGGACGACTGTATATATAAATAACTACCCTTTACATATTCATAATGGTAACCACACTCTAAAGATTCAGAACTGAAGTACATAACATAAACCAAGAAGAACTAGAGGAAAAACCCGCAAAAGCCAATCAAAATAAAGAAAACAGAAACACAAGGACAAGGAAGCAATGGAAACATCAAGCTACCAGAAAGCAAAAGATAAATTGGCTATAAGAAGACCTCATATTTCAATAATCACCCTAAATGTAAATGGATTGAACTCACCAATAAAAAGGCACAGAATTGCAGATTGGATCAAAAAACAAAACCCAACCATATGCTGCCTCCAAGAAACACATCTCAGCAACAAAGACAAATATAGATTAAAAGCGAAAAGGTGGAAAATGATATTTCAAGCAAATGGCATTCAGAGAAATGATGGAGTAGCGGTACTAATATCAGAT
This sequence comes from Pteropus alecto, assembly GCF_000325575.1. NCBI lineage: Eukaryota > Metazoa > Chordata > Mammalia > Chiroptera > Pteropodidae > Pteropus > Pteropus alecto. The sequence goes on from NW_006430732.1 coordinate 1,626,373, forward strand.
GATATAGACTTCAAAATAAAAAATGTAAAAAAAGATATTGAGGGACACTTCATAAGGATAAAGGGGATCAGGCACCAAGAAGACATAACACTTATTAATATCTATGCTCCCAATTAGGGAGCCCCGGAATATGTAAAGTAATTACTAACAGAACTAAAGGGAGAAACACACCAAACACTATCGTAGTAAGGAACCTAAACACCCCAGTCAGATATGGACAGATCATCCAAACAGAAAATCAATAAGGAAATAACATCCTTAAATGACACATTAGGCCAACTAGATATTATTGACATTTACAGAGCCTTCCATCTCCAAACAACTGCTTATATATTCTTCTCTAGTGCACATGAAATGTTCTCAAGAATTGACCACATACCAGACATGGAGATAGCATCAACAAATATAAGAGAGCTGAAATCATAACAACCCTATTCTCTGATCATAATGCTTTGAAACTAGAGATCAATTGCAAAACAGAAAGCAGGAAGAACCACAAATACAGGGAGATTAAACAATATGCTACTGAAGAATAACTGGGCCAGAGAAGAAATAAAAAGAGGGATCAAGAGATACATAGAAATGAATGATAATGATAGTACAACATATCAAAACTTGTGGGACATGGCAAGAGCGGTCATAAGAGGAAAGATCATATCATTACAGGCCTATCTCATAAAACAGGAATGAGCCCAAATAAACAACCTAACCCTTCACTTTAAAAAAACTAGAAAAGGAAGAATAAATGAAGCCTAAAGTCAGAAGAAGAAAAGAAATAATCAAATTTAGAGCAGAAATAAATGAAATTGACCAAAAAAATAGAAAAAAGAAATACAACAAAGAGCTACTACTTTGAGAAGTTTAATAAAATTAACAAAGCTCTGGCTAGACTCACTAAAGAAAAAAGAGAAAGGACACAAAAAAACAATCAGGGATGAAAAAGGAGAAATTACGACTGACATCACAGAAATACAAAGGATCATACAAGAATACTATGAAAAATTATATAACACCAAATTTAATAACCTAGAAGAAATGGACTAGTACTTAGAAAAATATAAACTTTCCAGACTGAATCAAGAAGAACCGGGAAATCTAAATAGACCAATCGGCAGTATGGAAATTGAAACAATCATCAAAAACCTATCAAAAAGTAAAAGTCCAAGACCAGATGGTTTCATCAGTGAATTCTAACAAACATTCAAAGATTGAATACCTATTCTCCTCAAACTCAACCAAAAACTCGAAAAAGAGAAAGTACTTACCTTCTTATTTTATGAGACCAATATTTCTCTGATGTCAAAACCTGATAAGGATTGCACAAAAAAAGAAACCTATGGACAAGAAACTAATATCTCTCATGAACACATATGCAAAAAATATAAAAAGATGCTAGCGAACCGAGTACAGCGACATATTAAAAAGATTATACACCATGATCAAGTGAGCTTTATTCCAAAGGCACAGGGATGGTTCAACATACGCAAATCAATTAATGTGATACACCACATAAACAAATTAAAAGATAAGAATCATTTGATCATAGCAATAGATGCAGAAAAATCTTCAACAAGATACAGAATCCATTTATGATCAAAAAACTTAACAAAATCAGTATCGAAGGAAAGTACTTAACATAATAAAGACCATATATGACAAACCCTTAGCCAACATTATACTTAATGGTGCAAAAATAAAAACCTTCCCTCTATGGTCAGGAACAAAGCAAGGCTGTCCACTATCATCACTGTTATTCAATATAACATTGAAAGTCCTAACAAGTGTCATCAGACAAGAGAAAGATATAAAAAGCATCCAAATAGGAAGAGAAGAAGTCAATTTGTCACTGTTTGTGAATGGCAGGATTCTCTATAGAGAAAACCCTACAGACTCCACAAGAACACTACTAGAAACCATAAGCAAATACAGTAAAGTCTCTGGATACAAATCGACGTTCAAAAATCCATAGCATTCCTACACTCGAATAATGAAGCGTCAGAAAAAGAAGTAGAAAAAATAATTACTTTTGCAATTGTAACAAAGAGAATAAAATACCTAGGAATAAATTTCACAAAACATATGAAGGACCTATATAATTAAAACTACAAGACCCTATTAAAAGAAATTGAACAAGATATAAAGAAATAGAAGGATATTCCGTGTTCTTGAATTGGAAGAATCAACATAGTTAAAACGACCATATTACCTAAAGCATTATACAGATTTAATGCAATCCCTATCAAAATCCCATCGGCATTTTTTAAAGAAATAGAATTAAAAAAAACCCATCAGATTTGTATGTAAGCACAAAAGATCCCGAATTGCCAAAGCCATCCTGAGAAAAAAACAACGAGGCTGGAGATATCACTCTGCCCAACATCAAGTTATACTACAAAGTGACAGTAATCAGAACGGCATGATACTGGCAGAAAAACACAA
>NW_006430732.1:1628842-1636550 GCF_000325575.1 Pteropus alecto
AAACAATAAAATGCATAGAAGAAAACATAGAAACTAAACTCAAGGACCTTGGACTTAAAGAGAATTTTATGAATTTGACCTCAAAGCAATGGAATTAAAAGCTAAAATAAATAAATGGGACTACATCAAACTAAAAAGCTTCTACACAGCAAAATAAATCATCAATAAGGTAAAGAGATAACCATCCAAATGGGAAAATATATTTGCAAGCAACATCTTCCATAAGAGTCTAATATCCAAAATATCCAAAGAACTCATACAACTCAATAACAACAAAAACACAAATGATCCAATCAAAAAATGGGCAGAGGACCTGAACAGACACTTCTCCCTAGAAGTCATACAAATGGCCAACAAAAATATAAAAAGATGCTCAACATCACCATCTATTAGTGAAATTCATATCAAAACCACAATGAGATACCATCTCACAACTGTTAGAATAGTTTTAATCAACAGGACAAATGCTGGAGAGGATGCAGAGGAAAAGGAACCCTCATACACTGCTTGTGGGTCTGCAAATTGGTACAGTCACGATAGAAAAAATTATGGAGTTTCCTCAAGAAACTAAGAATTGATCTACCATATGATCCAGCAATCCCTCTACTGGGTATTTACCCCAACGACTTGAAAACTCATATCTGAAAAACTATTTGCACACCGATGTTTTAGCAGCATTATTCACAGTGGTCAGTACATGGAAGCAACCGAAGTATCCTATGATAGATGATTGGATAAAGCTGTGGTACATATATATAATGGAATATTACTCAGCCATAACAAATGTTCTTTAAAAAACTCTAAAGTTTATAGAAGTAACATAAAAGAAGCCAAATTTTCATCCTTGCAATTTGCACTCATTGCCTTTTTTTCCAAGTTCTTTGTGGTATACATATTAGAGAGAATGTTATACCACTATATTTTGATAAACAAATCTCAGGTTTGTCAAAATATGAGCAATGTCTTTTCACTCAGGTTTATTTTGCAATCATAAATAATTTGACAGTTTAAGGTTAATATCTAATGTTAGTAAATATTATAAAACTGTATAAACAACTTTCATTGGCTTTAGCAGGCTGTGCTGAAGAGCCTGGGTATATACTAGATTAGAGAATAAACCACCTCTAATACTTCGAAATTTTCAATTGCAACTGCTGGCAAGATATTTAAAAAAAGGTTTTTGCAGAAGTTTTTACTTGGATTGTGACTACTTGGATTCAATTTTAACTTTTTACCATTATTTTTAAGTACACTAAAAAGGATGATTTCTGGTAAGTTTTCCTGAAGTTACCCAGAATCACTGCAGCTGATTTTGATGTTGAAATTAGAGCCAAACTACAAGAGCGTCATCTAAGTTTGGAGCATCATTATCCTATCCTAAAAAAAGTTTAGGAATACAATTCACTTTATCATTTACCTAGCTTCTTGTCTTTCTTTGTGTTGGCTGGCATCATGAAATGTTGGAGTTCTTCCATGAGAAATGTGTTGTTTAATTACAACTTCAGTTATCTATTTTGGTGTAGCAAAACATTTCAAAACTTAGTGGCTTAAAACAACAACTAATTCGTGAATTTATATCATTTTATAGGATGAAACAGCAGTTCTGCTTCATGAGGTATCACCTGGGGTAGTGGCAGAGCTCGTCATTCCAAAATGGCCACAGTCACATGGATACCAGGTAGATCTGTAAGTCAGAGGCCTTGGTTCTCCTCCAAGAAGGACTTTCCATGTAGTTACTAGGGCTTTTTCACATGATTTTTAAGGAGTATTCCAAGAGGCAATGGTAGAAGCTGAAGAATTCTTAAAGTACATTCGGAAGTTAACAGTCAATTTAGAGGCATTTCTATTGCTCAAAACAGGCTAAAGGACTATCTCAGGTTCAAGGACAGGGGAAATTGACCCCACTTTTTGATGGGTAGGTAGCAAGATTACATTGCAAAAAAAAAATATATATATATATGATATTGATTGTTGTAGGCATATTTGGAAAAAAACATCTAAAGCAAAACTATCTAGGGTTTATAGAATTTAATTTCAAAATAATTAGAAATTGGAGTTTTGAATATTTTTAACTTTGTTTTAAATAAGTTTCTATAATCAAATTTTATTAATGACTCTTTTTAGCAACTGGCTTGTAAATTCTCTGAAAATGTAATAATTGACTCTAAGGACTGGTATAAGCTGAACACATCACTGTTTCTAATGTGTTTGCCATATCTTGTTGATCTAGTCTGATTAGCATGTAGTGTCAATATATTGGATCAGAGTGATCTTCTGCAGAATGTCATATCATCAGGGTACTTTTGAACTATACTACTACAAAGATGTTCAGATGGTCCAGGTCTTTTCAGATGATACTATAAGAAGGACAAAAGAGTTAACACATCTCCAGGGAAATATTATAAATACATATTCTAATTGGTTCCAAGTGAATCTAGATTAGTTTTGATCCTCCTTACTGACAGGAATGGAAAAGAACATATTCACTAGATTAAGAGCCACATATCACATACCCAAATGTGAATTTATTTACTCTAACAAAGATATATGTGGCATCAGAGCTGCAATTGAGACTACTACTTGGTCAAGTGGAAGTCTATCATCACCCTCTAGAGTCTGTCTGCCTTTTATAAGGCAGAAGTTGTGAAATAAATTGGCATATGATAGGGACTACTACCCTTGCTCTTACATTCTTTAGGTCTCTAAGGGTAACACTAGTCTTTGCCAGTTTCACTTGAATAGAATATTGCTTTTGATTTAATATTTTGGCCAGGAGGAGAGATGTGTAGTTCCAGAGGCTTTCACTTGACTTTCCTGTTCTGTTAGCTCAAATCCCAAAGGCCAAGAAATGAAAGAAAAATTGGCCAATTTTGAAATTCCAGAGTTTAAGGGTATGCGGGAAGTAAAGATTTTCAACTATATTGAGCCAGAAGTCCCTTATAATGTGCTATCATATTATTTTCCAGTTAGAGTACTGGTCTTTGTTTAGTAGACTTTCCTATATTGAGAGTTCAGTCTTCTGTTAAGATCTCCTAATCTTATAAATAAATTCTGGACCTGATCCTTAGTGCTTTCTGCCTACCAGCTGCAGGAGATAAAGGCCTGTTTATAGGCTGACAAATGTGTATTCCGGCTTTCATTCCTAACTTTCAATTGTTTACAAATTACTATTAATCTTTCACTGTTTATAATATTAACCATTTTTAAAATTAAATTTATTGGGGGTAACATTGGTTAATAACATTATATAAGTTGCAAGTGTACAATTTTATAATACATCTTCTGTATATTGCATTGTGTGCTCACCACTTAAAGTCTAGTCTCCTTCTATCACCATATATTTGACCCCCTTTACTCACTTTATCCTCCCTCCACCCCCCTTCTCCTCTGGTAACTATCATACTGTTGCCTGTGTCTATGAGTTTATTTGTTCATTTGTTGCTTAAGTGTACAATTCAGTGGCATTAAGTACATTCACATTGTTCTATAACCATCATCACTATCCTTTTTTCAGAACATTTTTATTAGTCCAAGCCAAAACTCTGTACTCATTACACAATAACTTCCATTTCTCCTTCCCTCTCGCCCTTATTAACCACTATTTGATTTTCTGTCTTTATGAATTTGACCATTCTAGCAATATCATACAAGTGGAATAATACAATAATTGTCCTCTGTGTCTGGTTTATTTCACTCAGTATAATGTTTTCAAGGTTCATCCATATCGAAGCATGTATCAGTATTCCCTTTTTGTAAGATCGAATAAATATTCCAGTGTACGTATATATCACATTTTGTTTATCCATTCACCTGTCGATAGAAATTTGGATTATTTTCATCTTTGCCTATTGTGAACAATGCTGCTGTAAACATCAGTGTACAAATGTCGCTATGAGCTGTTTCTTTCAATATTTTTGTGTATATACCTAAAAGTAAAATTGCTGGATCATATGGTAATCTTATGCTTCATTTTTGAGGAACTACCATACTGTTTTTCACAGTAGCTGTGCCATTTATATCCTCACCAGCAATGCGCCAGTGGTTGAATTTTTTTACATCCTCATCAACACTTGTTATTTTATGATTTTATTTATAATAGCCATTCTAATAAGTATGAAGTGATATCTCATTTGGGTTTTAATATATATTTTCCCAATGATTAGTGTTATGGACTGAATGTCTGTATCTCTCCAAAATGCATAGATTGAAGCCCTAACCTCAATGAACTTGTATATAGAGATGGGGTCTTTATGGAAGCAATTAAAGTTAAACAGGGTCATAACACAGGGCCCTAACCTGATAGGTCTGGTGCCCTGGTAAGAAGAGGAAGAGACACCAGAGTTCTCTCTTCACTATATAAGGACACATGAGATGGCAGTGCTTTCCAAGCCAAAAATAGTTCTCACCAGAAACCAAATTAGTTGACACCTTGATCTTAAACTTTGTAGCTTCTAAAACTGTGTAAAAATAAATTTCTGTTGTTTAAGACACCCAGTCTGTGGTATTTTTTTAATGTCAGCCCAAGCTAATATATGCAATTAGTGATGTAAAGTATCTTTTCAGGTGCTACTGGCCATTAGTATATTTTCTTTGCAGAAATTTTTATTCAAATCCTTTGCCTCTTTTTAATTAGGTTGTTTGCTTTATTAATGAGTTGAAGGATTTTTTATATATTCTGTAAATTAATCCTCTAATAAGATATATAACTTGCAAATATTTTATCCCATTTCATGGGTTGCCTTCTCACACTCTTTTTAGTATTATTTGATGTGCCAAAGTTTTTAATTTTGATAAAGTTCAATTTGCTTACTTTTTTCTTTTATTATCTGTGTTTTTGGTATCATATCTAAGAAATCATTGCCAAATTCAATGTCATAAAACTCCCCCACAAGCTTTTTTTTTTCTTCCATTTTAAGCTAATTTTTGTGCATGATGTAAGGTAAGGGTCCATATTATTTTGCATCTGGATATTTATTTTTCCCAGAGCACTTTATTAAAAATACTTTATTTCTCCATTAACTGGTCTTGGAACTCTTTTTAAAGATCATTTAAAGGATTTTGATCCTTTAAAGATCAAATAAAGGATTTATTTCTGGGTTTTTATTTTTCTAGTGGTCTATATATCTGTATTTATGCCAGCACCACATCGATTTGATTATATTAGGTTGTGGTAACTTGATATCAAGAAGTGTGAGTCTTCCAATTTTCTCTTTATTTTCAAAGTTGTTTTGGCTATTTAGAATTTCTTGAGATTCCATATAAATCTTAGGATGTATGTTTCTATCATTCGTCATTGGGATTTTGATAGGGATTTTATTGAATCTGTAGGACATTTTGAATAGTATCGACATCTCAACAATATTAACTTTTACTGTTTATGAACACAGGATGATGGTCACAGAACATCTTTCTGTTTCTTGGTGTCTTCTTTAACTTCTTTCACAAGTACACAAGTTATTCACCTTCTTGGTTAAGTTTATTTCTAAGAATTTTATTTGTTTTGATGCTATTGTAAATAAAAGTGCTTTTTAAATTTCCTTTTTAGATTGTTCATTTTTGGTGTATAGAGAAACACAATTGATTTTTGCAGGTTGATTTTGTATCCTACATCTTTAATAAATTTGTATATTGGTTCTAGCATTTTTTTGGGGGAGTATCTAGGATTTTCTAAATATAAGATAATGTCATGTGTAAATAGTGATAGTTTTACTTCTCTTCTCAATTGAATGCTTTAATTTCTTTTTCTTGCATAATTTATATGGCTAGAGCTTTCAATACTATGTTGAATTGTCTCTTTAAGTATATTCTACTTGGAGTTTGTTGAGCTTTTTGGAAATGTAAATTTATCTTTTCTTAAATTTGAGAAGTTTACTGCCATTATTTTTTTACATAATTTTTCTGCCCCTCTCATTGTCTTATATGTGTGTATATGTGTGTGTGTGTGTGTGTACACATATATATATATATTTTTTTTTTTCTCCACATTTCTCAAATGTTTGATAAAATTTTTGTACAGCCATATGTCCTTCCATCAGTATACTACCCACTTCAACCTTGGTGAAAGTTGTAACAACGTTTGTTTTTTTGTTTTGTTTTTTTTTTTTGTTTTTTTGCTACCTTATATCAGTGGCTATTAATGCTATACCTACAGCTATGATTTGTTTCTCATTTCCATTTATCTCAGGGATCAGCAAGTATGACTCATGGACTGGTTACATGCATTGACACTTATTAAGTGTCAATGACTGCTTTCAAGCTACGATGGTAGACTGAGTACTTATTATCATGACTATATGGCCTACAAAGCCATATTTGCTACTTGTGCTTTTAAGAAAAAAATTTCTGTCCCAAGTTTAGCTAGTGAATGATTCAGCTTCAAGATCTCATTTTAGCATCTGCTTTCTCAGACCAATTCTGGCACCATTTCTTTCTGGTTATGTTCCTTGAGAAGCAGACTTTGAAATGGAGATTAATGTACAGAAATCTGTGAAGGAATGTTTTCAGATGTAGTACTTAAGAGGAAAACATAAGGATAAGGATATAAGATTAGAAAGAGGAAAAAGTAGGGCTGTGATGGAATCACAACTAAGGCCTCAAGGGATGACGTAAGGAGCTCTGAATCTGGTATGGCCCATCAGACTTGTTCGAAGTTGGGATGAAGAAATCAATGTTTTTGTACTCCCTCATTGATCATCAGATGCAAACTCCCTGGGAAGTGAGCATGATCTTGGGGAAATAGTTCTCTAAATCTAGAGCAGTTCCTGGAAGAGAGCTAACAGTTGGCAACACTGTCAGGACCTGAGAGATTTTTCTTTAATTCTGGAGATGAAATCTAATTACACATTACAGAATCCACTACATGTAAATTGTTAATGAACTAAATTATCCTTTATTAGTTAGTAAATAATTCTGGTTTCTTTCAATAACTTAAATAGCGCAGAAAATTTTTTTTTAATGATTCCATTATGTTTTGAGTGAAACTATATAACATGCTACATTACTGAACTGTGTAATTAAAGAAAAATTTAAAAATTATATGCTTTAAAGCAAGAAATAATACATAATTCTGAATATAACTGTAAATATATTTTGATATGACTATGTTCTTATTCCATGTGTTCAGGTTTAATATTTATATTGATTCCAAATTTATATCATAGATTTTAAAAAGTATGTTTTCTAATATCTTTCCACATTACAAAGAATAAAGGCATTTTTTAAGTGGCTCTCTTGGAATTATATGTTTCAGCTAAAGTTTCCGAAAGAGAAAGGATATCTAACTTGAATTATCAGGGAGTTGTATTACTATTTGTTTAGCATCTCATAATCTTGTTTCCCTAATGCAAAGCATACCTGAATTCCATTTGAATAAGATATATTAATGTTTTCTTCCAAGTGTTCCAATTCATCCCCCTTTTCTGGAGATTTCCCATATGATAAATTAATAGGATTGGCTTTGCAAAAATCTTTACCATGGTGGCATTCCAGTTATCATTGCCTTTGTGTCAGATTTCTGTACTCTTTGAGCCTGTTGTTTTAGAAAGGGGGTTTAGACAGCACTTAAATGTATGTTTTATTTTTAACTCAAGAATGCCTTCAGTAACTTGGCAGATTCAAACAAATAGAGATGATATTATCTACTCCAATCTTTCGTACCAGATTTTTCTCTACACTGTATAAAGCTATCATAAGATAAGCATTCAGTGAA
>NW_006430732.1:1636573-1637337 GCF_000325575.1 Pteropus alecto
GAAAAATAGAGAATTTGTTAGTACATTAAGATACATAGACAGGCAGTTATACAATGAGATAACAGTTACACGAAAACAACTGAAGAATGTTTGTCAAAAACCTTTCACACTCTATTAATATTTTTAGATTTAATTAAAGTTACAGACTTTTGTAGTTAAGCATTTTTTTTTTCCTTTTTTCAGATAAGATCAAAGCCTACATGTGGACTTTTTGGTTTTTACGGAATGCAAGAATATCTGTCCTATAAATTAATCATTTTACTTTATATGGTTCAAGTACCATTGTTGATATAAAATGACAAATTCATTGAGCAACTTAAGTTAGAAGCTATAATTTCTATGATGTTATAGCATACATTTTAACAATAAAGGCTAGACTAGCATTGCTATGTTTATTCTATACTTCTTCTAAGAGTTCATTTACTATTACCATCTGATTATAGTCATTCTCCAAAGAATTACCACTACAAAAAATACCTACATTAAGATATTTTACATGAAACAGTGATGATATAATAACACTAAAAGATCAGCCATGTGCAGATTGCAGGTGCTTACAAAATAGATATCTCTGGTAATTATATTTCTCTTCTCTGTTGGAAATTACTATTTTTGGAATAATATCAACATAGAATTAAGATTTACCTACAGAAACTTCTCTTGTCTATTCCTTCCAAGAAGTTCTTAGTTTTATCTAATTTAAAAACATAGAGTTCAGAACCTAACAGATGAGCCTGATGAAAATAGAGACAATAACCAAAGGA
>NW_006430732.1:1637369-1640384 GCF_000325575.1 Pteropus alecto
ATCACTGCTATAGAGAAGGGCTACGTTTGGATTGATGTGTAAATGTGTAAAATAATTTATACAAAAATCAAATTATGTAACCTTGGAAAATAGGGATGGAAGAGAAAAATATTCTCTTTTTGTTGGAAATTGTATTGGAAATTTTCCTAGAAAAAAAGTAATATCCTTTCTCATTAGAGAAATGTAAAGATCCTACTATGTTTAATATTTGGTTAGTAATCACTGCTTAGCTCATGATATACTAGGAATCTAAGATAATTTTGCACAAATTAGAGAGAGCAGAAGAAAGGTTTGATTACTAAATATATCTCTCAAAGTAAGATACAGCACTTGAACCAATAGTAATTAGAAAAATGATGAGCTGATTTATTCATTCGTTTAAACATATTTATTATTGCCAATTATATTCTTGATTTTGTGAGTATAGCTATGAACATAACACAGTCTTTACCCACATAGAGTTAAATTATAGTGGAGGGGAAGAGATACTAAAAAAATAATATAATGATAGGAAGTGATTAGGGCCATGAAAACAAATTAGTAAGATTATGCAGTTTCTTGAAGGCCATAGTATGCCTTACAGGCCATTATAAAGATTTTGGATTTTGTTCTAATTCTACTGGGAATCCCTTGGCTGAATTTGAACATAAGAGTGAATTTCTCTTATTTATGTTTTAAAAACAAATGAAAACGCTTCAGATTCGACCAAGATGGAGATCCCAATTCATCCCTGGTCTTCTATATTTCAATAAAAACCCTAGAAACAACACAATAAACAAACACAGGAAGACTTGAAAAGGTGAGAATATGGTAGACAGTCTGGGGACCTCAGAACTTGAGGAAAGACATGGTGTCGAGTTCTAAGAGTTTCCTTATTGCTGGATATATATCCCCACAGGGCACTGCAAAAATCTCCAGCTCAGAAGTACCGATAGATTTTCATAGCCATATAACTTAAAACAAGGTGATAAAATAACAGAAAATCTGTTTATGGCAATCCATATCTTATTCTATACAAATATCAATACACACTGTTTATAGATGCTTTATTAATAATAGACATTACCAGGAAACAACCCACACGTGCTTTAATGGGTGAATTGTGAAACCATGGTATATTCATGCTATGAATACTTCTCAGCAATAAAAATGAAAGAACTATCAATATGCACAACGATCTATATGTATCTCCAAAGAATTATGCTGAGTGAAAAAAAGCCAATCCAAAGTTACACATTTCATGATTTCATCTATTTAGCATTCTCTAAATGACAAAATTATGGAAATGTAAAGCAGATTACTAGTCACCAGGTTTTGAGGAGGTGAGAAAAAATTGAATGTGACTATAAAAGGAAAACAGAAGTTACCTAATAATAAATTCTTTAATAAAATTTTACTCTGTTAACATAAATATAGACTGTAGAGGACAAAAATATATGCAAACAGACCAGTTAAGAGCCAACTGTAAGAGTGGCCTGTCCTATAGTCCTATCTACAAAATTTTCATAAGGGGTCATACCTTGGGTGTATTTTAAAGGCAGAACTCATAGGATGGATTTTTGATAGACTGATAAAAAGTGTGAGAAAAAGAGATAATTCAAAGATCACTCTCAAGGCAACTAAGTGCCATTTATTGAGATGGGGAAGCCTCAGAATTAGTGGTAATCTGGAGTTTAATTTTTTCATGCATTAAGATAGAGATACCTGTTGGAAATCCTAGCAGAGATGACAAGTAAACAGATATGTGAGTCTGTAACTCAGAATGGAGGTTCAAACTGGAGATATCAATTTTGGAGTTTTCAGAATATGATTGATATTTATAGCCATGAGACTAGATACAGCCCCTTAAAGATTTAGCAAGATTCCCTCAAAAAACTAAGAATTTATCTGCTATATGATCCAGCAATCCCTCTACTGGATTTTTACTCAAAAAACTTGAAAACATTTATCCAAAAAGATATATGTATGCTGATATTCATAGCAGCATTATTCACGGTGGCCAGGAGATGGAAGTAACCAAAGTGTCCTACAACAAATGATTGGATAAAGAAGACGTGGTACATATGTACAATGGGTTATTGCTCACTTTTAAAAAGAGATGAAATATGGCCATTTGCGACAACATAGATGAATTTTGAGATAAACATGCTAAGCAAAAAAAGTAAGAAAAATTTGAAAACCACATGATATCACTCATATGTGGGATATAAATCTAAAAGCAACAAACAAACATGACAGAGACTCATGGTCATGTATAGTGAACTAGTGGTTACCAGGAGGAAGAGCAGGAGAGGGGAAGTAGTTGGGGTAAAAGGGATCAAATATGTAGTAATAAAAACAAATCTAACTATGGGCAGTGAACGCACAATATACTAAGTAGATATATGAAATATTGTTGAATTGTACACTTGAAACTTACTGAATTTTGTTGATCAATGTCACCCCAATATTTTTTTAATAAGTTTATTCGGGTAACATTGGTTAAGACAATTACATAATTTTCAGGTGTACATTATAATTTGACATCTGTATATTCTACTGTATGTTTACCACCCAAAGTCTAGTTTCCTTCAGCTATCATATATTTGATCCCCATTACCCACTTCAGCCTCCCCCTACTCTCCTGTATTTGACCCCCTTTACTGCATCTACCTCCCCCCTCCTTCCCCATCCCTACCTTTTAGTAATCACTAGTACATTTTCAATGTCCATGAGTCTCTGTATGTCTTGTTCATTTGTTGTTTTTAGGTTTATATCCCACGTATAAGTGATATCATGTGATTTTCAACTTTTTCTGTCTGGCTTACATCACTTAGCATGATTATCTCAAGATCTATCCATGTCGTCGCAAATGGCAGTATTTCATCTCTTCTTATGGCTCAGTAATACTCCATTGTGTGTGTGTATATATGTTCCACAGTTTATTTAGCCAATCATCTATCATAGGACACTTCGGTTGCTTCTATGTCTTGGCCACTGTGAATAATGCTGCTATGAACATTGGTGTCCAAATAT
>NW_006430732.1:1641726-1651240 GCF_000325575.1 Pteropus alecto
CAGAGTCTGTAGGGTTTTCTATATAGAGAATCGTGTCATCCACAGATAGTGACAGTTTGACTTCTTCGTTTCCTATTTGGATGCCTTTTATATCTATCTCTTGTCTGATGAAACTTGTTAGGACCTCCAATGTTATATTGAAGAACCTGAGCTAAAACCCACAAAAGCCAATCAAAATAAAGAAAACAGAAACATAAAGACAAGGAAGCAATGGAAACACTGAGTTACCAGAAAGCAAAACATAAATTAGCTAATAAGAAGACCTCATATCTCAATAATCATCCTAAATGTAATGGATTGAACTCACCAATAAAAAGGCACAGAGTTGAGGATTGGATCAAAAAACAACCATATGTTGCATCCAGGAGACACATCTCAGTTCCAAAGACAAAAGTAGACTCAAAGTGAAAGGGTAGAAAATGATATTTCAAGAAAACGGCATTCAGAGAAAAATTGGAGTAGCGGTACCAATATCGGACAAAATAGACTTCAAAAGGAAAAAGGTAAAGAAAGATACTGTGGACCATGTCATAATGATAAAGGGAATCGTACACCAAGAAGACGTAACACTTATTAATATCTATGTTCCCAATTAGGGAGCCCCAGAATATGTAAAGCAATTACTAATGGAACTAAAGGGAGAAACACACGAAAACACTATCATAATAGGCCACCTAAATACCCCACTGCCAGATATGGAGAGATCATCCAAAAAGAACATCAATAAGGAAATAACATCCTTAAATTACACATTAGACCAACTGGTCATAATTGACATTTACAGAGCCTTCCACCTCAAAATAGCTGCTTACGTAGTGCATATGGAACATGCTCAAGAATCGACCACATACTGGGACACAGAGTTAACCTCAACAAATATAAGAGGGTTGAAATCATATCAACCCTATTCTCTGATCATAATGCTTTGAAACTAGAGATCAACTGCAAAAAGAAATCAGGAAGAACCACAAATACATGAGAATAAACAACATGCTACTAAAGAATAGCCGGGTCAGGGAAGATATAAAAAGAGAGATCAAGAGATACATAGAAATGAATGAAAATGGTAGTACAACATATCAAAACTTTTGGGATATGGCAAAAGTGGTTATAAGAGGAAAGGCCTAATTCCAAAAACAAGAAAGCCCAAATAATCTAATGTTTCATCTTAAAACAATAGAAAAGGAAGAACAAATGAAGCCTAAAGTCAGTGGAAAGAAAGATATAATCAAAATTAGAGCAGAAATAAATAAAATTGAAAGGAAAAAAGAAAGAAAAAATAAATGCAACAAAGAGCTGATTCTTTGAGAAGGTTAATAAAATTGACAAACATCTGGCTAGACTCACTAAAGAAAAAAGAGAAAGGACACAAATAAACATAATCAGGAATCGAAGAGGGGAAATTATGACAGACACCGCAGAAATACAAAGGATCATGCAAGAATACTATGAAAAAGTATATAATACAAAATTTAATAACCTAGAAGAAATGCAACAGTACTTAGAAAAATACAACCTTCCTAGACTGAATCAACTAGACAGAATCTAGAAGAACTGGGAAATATGAATAGACCAATCAGCAGTATGGAAATTGAAATAATCATCAAAAACCTACCAAAAATAAAATCCAGGACCAGATGGCTTCACCAGTGAATTCTTTTTGTTTTATGTTATGTACTTCAGTTCTGAATCTTTGATGTGTGGTTACCTTTACAAATATGAAAAAGGATAGTTATATATACATACAATTATATATTTTCTTCTGCATGAGCCTTATCTCCTTTCCCCTCTGCGAGTTTGGATCTTTGAATCCTCCCCTTTTCGGCCATTGTTGTCTCAGTTTGTCCCTATGTATGCTGAATGTTCATTACTATCTTGCTATAGCAATTCTCTTCGTATTATTTAAGCTTCCAATGCCCTGTTCTTAGTAAGGATTACACTCCTCTGCTTTTATTTGCCTGATAGTCACTTTACTCCTAATTATGGTTTTTTTTGTTGTTGCTGTCATTTTATTTTAGATGAGCTGAACTTTTTCAATATTTCTTGTAGTACAAGCCTCATAGTGGAGAAGTCCCTCAATTTTTGCATGTCTGTAAAGGTCTTAATTTCTTCTTCATATCTAAAGGAGAGCTTAGCTGAATACATTATTCTAGGCTGATCATTCTTTTCACTTAATAGTTTAAATATTTGATTCCATTCCTTTTTGGCTTGTAAGGTCTGCACTGAGAAGTCTGATGATAATCTAATAGGTAGTTCTTTATAAGTTACCATCTTCTTCTCCTTGGTTGCCCTGAGAATTCTGTCTTTGTCACTGAATTTTGATAACTTTAATACAATGTAGTCTTGTTGAAGGCCTTTTTGAGTTGAGATAATTTGGTGTTCTGTTGGCTTCTTGAATTCCGAGCTCCAGCTCACTCCTTTGATTTGGGAAATTATCGTCCACTATTTGTCTGAAAATGCTTTCTAGTCCCTGCTCCTTTTCCTCGCCTTCAAGAATTCCCATCATTCTTATGTTTCCTCTCCTGTTGGTATCAACTAGTTCTTGTATTTCTCTTTCATTATTTTTCATTCTTCGGTTTCTCTCTTCTTTCTTCTGATTTATTTCTAGATTTCTGTCTTTAGTATCATGATCCTTTTCTCCATTTGGTCGACTCTATTTTCCAAACTTGCTATTTCATTTTTCAACTCTTGCAGTATGTTCTTCATCTCCAGAAGTTTCTTTCGGAACTCACTGAGTGTACTTTTCAGAAGTACCATTCTGAATTCTCTGTCATTTAACTTGTATATTTCTTTGTCTGTAAGCTTATTTTCTGGAGATTTTTCTCTTTCTTTCTGAGATGCCTTGTCACTTTGTTTCTCAATGGTGTTTAATAGACTATTTCTCTGCCTGGGCATTAATGGAAGTGTATTCTTTTTTTTTTTTTTTCCATAAATAAAGAAGATTTATTATATAAAGGTCTCTCTTTAGCCTGCTTCAAAGAAGGTGCTTTTGGTTTGGTTTCCAGTAGGTGGTGTCTAATCCTCTTGGATCCTGCTTTATAAAGCTTTAATAATGCCTTTTTCATTTTTTTGTAGATATTTAATCACACTCATTACCCTCAGTTTCAGTCCCTGTTAGTGTTAGTGACAGTCTCAGTACTGTTTGCTCAGATTCCCCTGGGGCTCTGCGGTGTTTGGTCTTGGAGGGTATGGGGGGAGGGGCCCTCTGGGTTGGGAGTTGGGGGCTGCAGCTCAGCCTCCGTTTTGAAACCGGGGTCTGTAGAAATCAACTGTTGTTTCTCTGTGGGCCTGTCCCACTTCTCTGCTTTCTGCCCTGATGACTGAGCCCTGCTGCCAGCCGCGTAGAAAATTCCTAGCATTTCCAGGCAGGGCTGTTCAGGGTACTAGCAGCATCTTCCTCCCTCCCCCTCCTCCTGCTGGGAGCTCTGGAGTCTGGGAGAGGCATCTTCTTTGCTTCTACCACTACACCACTCGACACCCGGCGTTCTGACCTGTGGTAGCTCTTATGCACAGATCTTATGCTCAGACACACTGGTGTGCAGTTTGGATGTTTTTTGTTGAGTTTTAGATATTCAGCTTATTGCTGTTTCAAGGAGAGAGATCTGAGTATGTCTCTCACTCTGCCATGTTTCCCGGTGGCATTCCAATAATTTTTAATAATAATAAAAGTTTTAGCAGGACTAAGCCCTAAGGTTTTTCTAAAATTATACTTACAGAGAATTAAATAAATTGAATAATTAATTGAAAAGGTTAGCAGGCAAATAAATGTTTGTGTTGTCACAACAGCGAGATAGAAGAAAAATAGATAAACATGATGTGAAAAAAAAGCTTCCAAGAGTCATAGAGTGATTAACTTAATTCCAATGTTTCTAAGAGACTTTGTAGGTGAAGACTAAGACTTGGCCATCGGATTTAGCAACATTGAAGATCCTTGTCAAGAGATGTGCTAGCAATTTTGGTTTCATAAGCGGGCAGAAAAAAGGCTGATTAAAGTGGTTCCAGAAAAAAAAAATGTGGTATAAAGATGATGTTAAGTTTAGCAATTTACCTGAACATATATTTTTATTCTAAAGAGGAACAAGAAATAGAATGGTAGAGAGTGGCAGATTTATGTCTGTATAAGGATTTTATATTTTAGATGGATATATTACAGCAAGCCTGCATTTAAAGATAAGACAAAGTAGTTGAGAAATTAATAATGCAAGAGAAATAATTACACAAGCAGAGTCCTTGAGTAGGAGAGAAGAGACAGGATCTAGTGCACAGGTGGGATGGGGTTTATAAAACAGAAGCAAAAATGATCTTTCCCTTAGAGCGAGAGGAAGAATAGAGTATTTTTATAGCTGTTTATAAGTTGGTAGTTTTGGGGGTGGGAAATAAGTTTTCTTATATTTTTTTCTTAGTGCAATAAAAAGCAATTTCATTAGCTAAAAATGAGAATATAAAAGGGAATTGAACGTTTTAAGACAGAGGGGAAGATATAAAGTTATTTTAAATATTGAGAGAGTAAATTGGTTAGGTAGGATTACTAAACTTAACCAGGAAGTGCTGAAGATTCACTTAATATTTGTAGTCAAATATTTACAGTAAGATGATATGGCAAATTTGTGGGTTTTTTTTGTTTGTTTGTTTTTTTCAAACTCGTTCAGCTGCTTGGGTACAGGTGTGAAATGAGTGGTATATTGGGTCTAATCAGTGTTTTATTTTTTTTTTTATGAATTTTTTTTCAGAGATAATGGAGAATTCAGAGGGTTGAGAGAGACAGAGGAATTATTATAATTATGAGCCAAAGACAATGCTGAGTAAAAAGGTATGATATGATTGAGGGACAGTGAAGAGCTGGTAAGGTCAATAGATAAGAAGTCCCAGCAAGTTTGAAGAATCATAAGAATGGAATAATGGAGAGAGATCAAGTTGAAAAGACAATAGTTATGTGTCAGAGAGGTTTGAACCTGAGATTTTGGACATGATAATTATTGGTAAAGACAAGGTTATGACCATACATACATATGAGGCTGAAATGGATAGAGGAGAAAAAAGGTAATTTTAGGGGAGAAAGTAAAGGAATTCACTTAGGCAATTACAAGGGTTATTGAAGGTCTATGCTAGGAACTGGGTGCAGAGAACAAAAATATGTATTTTCTATTATTTCACACAGTCTTTTTCTCAAGATAATGTTTCTGTTTGTATTGTCATATGTCTTTTTAAAATCACAACTTCCCCAATGTCAGTTATTATTATTATTTTTTTTAATTTAAGTAGAGTTGGTATACAATATTATATTAGTTTCTTGTGTACATTATAGTGAGTCAACATTTAGAGTTGAAGTCTTGAATTCACTCCTTACATGCTGTGCAACTATAATAAGTAACTCATTCTTTCAGTGCTTAAGTTTTATCATCTCTAAAATAAAGGTAATAGTTGCTACTTCATAGGATTGTTGATGATAATTAAATGAACTAAAACATGTAGAACAATTGGAACAGTAACTTACACAGCAATTGTTCAATAATCATTGACTATTATTTGAGAAGACAAAAAGATCATTTAAATTGTAAGATTGTTAAAATGAATTGTACTGAGATGTTCTGAAAGATCTTTGACTCTGTTTCCTGACACAGAGTTCTTAAATCTCTTGGAATTTTCTGGGTCACAGGAGTGCATTTTGTTCTAATAAGGTCTCTTGGTGGGATCCTATATAACTTTAGAATGAGGGGTAGTCACCAGAAAGACCAAGCCTTGATTAGAAGCTTGGAATTTTCAGCCCCACCCCTCTACATCCACCTCCCCACACCATTCTCCAGGAAGGGTATAGGAGCTGGTGACTGAGTTAATTATCTATCATGCCTACATAAGGAAGCCTCAAAAAATTCCCAAAAGTATGGAGTTTGAAGAGCTTCTGGGTTGGTGAACACATTCATGTGCCAGTTGAGGTGTGACACCCTCATGGTGACAGAAGTTGCTACACTTTGAACCCTTTTAGGCCTTGCTCTATATATCTCTGTGATACCTCAAGTTAGTATCAGAATTAAATTGAATTGTAGAATATCCAGCTGGTATCGCAGAGAATTGCTTGGTGTGTGGGGTGGGGTGAGAGGAACACATCTGGTATCAGAGGTGAAGAGTGAGTGTATGTAAAACAAAACAGTGAGTTTTCTTTAGACACAGTGCTAATTATTTTAACCCTAAGGTGGCAAAGTAATCATGCCAAGATTTTATCTGTTAAACTTTTTCAAGTCAAATATGAGACAGGATTTGGTATCAACTGTTTCAGCCTGCCACTCAGAGCAAACATGATGGAAAGAAAATCGCAATTCCCCAAACTGAGAAGCTTTTCTCTTTACCTGTCCTATAGCAATAAGAGAAATACTATAATAAGCATTCAGATTGTGTCATTAACCTAAAGTTACTTGAGTAAGTTCTGCCTTATTACTGAAAAATGATCTTTAAGATGAAGACATTAAATGAGTTTTGTCTCTCTGGCCTGATCCTAGTCCATTCAACATTGAATTATAACAATAATAATGATAATAACACTATTAGCATTGATTTTCATATTGTAGTCTCTAGTGACCTGTAATATTATATTTTTTTCCAGGCACTGAAATATCAAAAAGAATGGTCAAATCAAACTATTATGTAGAGCAGAGGTTGGCAATCTATGGCTGTAAGCCAAATCTTGCACAGGACCTAGTTTTGTAAATAAAGTTTTATTGGAACACAACCACTGACATCAGGTTTTGAATGGTCTATAGCTCTTTTAGCATAATAATGGCAGAGTTAAATAGCTGTGACATAGACCACATGGCCTATAAAGGTTAAAATAATTACTATCTGGCTCTTTACAAAAATATTTGCCGATCACTGCATTAGAAGAATGTGACCAGAATGCTGAGATGATTTGGAAAACTGTATCAAACGTCAAAAGTTAAAGTAATTAGGAATGAACAGCCTTTAGAAAGGAAAAATAAGGGAATGGAGAGAAACATAACAGATGCCTTCAAATATTTAGTACACTTTTTATGAGTAAGAGTTAATAAACATGCCTGACTCTCCAGAAGATAAACATGAGATAAATGGGTTGATGTTTCAGTGAGAAAAATTTGGCTGCATTATTAAACTTTTCTTCCAGTTAAACAACAGAAAAACAATGGTTGCTTAATAAAATAGCATACTTTTTGTCACTAGAAATATTTAAGCAGAGGGCAATTCATATATTAAAACACTAGAGAGAAAGATTTTTCAATACTCTACCCAGTAAACAAACAAACCCTGAATTGTACAGCATACTTTCTTTATTAACATTTGAGTTCAAGATAGGGAGAGATTTCAGAGTATGCAGTGGAGATTGTGAACATTTTGAGAAACAGAGAAAGACAGTGGAAGAAGATTGGCGATGATATCACAACAAAGAAAGCCACAGTCACACTAGTGAGGTGTGTTTCTTAAGATGACCTTCAGAGAACTTTTAAGCTTAGAATAAAGAGACAGAAGAAAAAAAAAATGTTGGTTAAGAGATAATTATCAGCATGATTGATTAAAGAACTAAATTTGGAATAGCAGAAACATCTGCTACTAAGGCAACCATGTACAGTCTATGTGAATGGCACTCTCTGCAGTTAGTCAGTGAACAATATGCATAGACTTACTCGCCAGACCATATAAACAGAGTAGCTAAAAGCAATGAATTTGCCTTCCAGCTGAACTCAAAGAACCGTTAAACAAAGAAACAAACAAACAAAACTATTAAGAGTCTTGAAGTTTGAGAAAAAGTAGAGACTGATCTAATTCCACACCTCCACAGTAAACTTTGGAGAATAATAAAAACAAACAAAAAATAAAACAGAAAAAGCAACTATGCCCAGAATTGAAATTCTCCAAGTGTTCCATCCCAGATAAAAGTGCTTCTTTAAGAATTGTGAGAATCTATCTCCTGTTTGCCTACTCGCTATTCATATACCCATATAAATGCTCTGCCCATTGTGAAACATAATCCACAGAGGACTACAGAAGAGAAAACTTATAGAATCTTAGGCTAACCGCTTATTCTAAATGTTATAGCATTTTATTGATAAATGTGGGCACTCATACAAAGAATAACGTTTGATAAGATCAATAACATGATAAAGGAATAAATTATAGTTTTGATGGTTTTTAGCTTATGCTCAGATACAGTTGGGAAAAAAAATCACAAAAATAAAATGTGTACAAATTTCTGTGGAAAAGTAACATTTAGCAGACAAGAAAGAGTAACTGAAAATTCAAATTGTGATTGCTATTTTTTTTAAAAGTGATTAATGGCCTGAAAAAAATAAATATAATTGACTAAATTTCAAGTTGTTGATCTAAATCATAAATTCAAAGAAATCTTCCAAGAGATGTAAAAAGTTAAAAGACATAGAGAATATAGGTACGTGAGGCTTGTCATCCACCTTATCAGTTCCAAAAGAAAAGGAGAGAGAAAGGAGAAAATAATCAGTGAAATAGTAGATTAAAGGGCCATGCATTGGCAAGAGATATGTCTTCCATTTGAAAGTGCCCATTTAGAAATAAAATTATTTCTAAAAACAGCTACATCGTAGAGACATTTCAAAGCACAAAAGATAAGAAGAAAATTATAAAAGATTCTATGAGAGGAAAAAAAAAGTGTCTCCAAAGTTACAGGAGTAGGCATGTCTCTAGAATTCTCTCCAACGTTGATGGATACTAGGAAACAATAAGGCAATATCTATTTAGGCAAAGTTTTGTGGGGAAATATTTCACCTAGAATTCTATACCTATTCAAATTATCAATCAAATATGAGACAAAAAAAAATTCAGAAATTTAATGACTCAGATATTTTATACTTTTCACAGAAAAACAACAACAACAACAATTATTCAAGAAGTTATTATAACCCAATATAGAAGGACTATTAGCAAAAGGATGATGTGTGATGCAAGCAATAGTAACAGCTAAGTATAAACTAGAAAGAAATAGAAACTAGACTTTAATGCATCTAGCAATAGTAGTCAATGTTTGTTTAAATTAAGTGATAAGCTGTTTGAAAACCTCATCACGGGTCTATTACACTGATAATAAACTCACTGATGAACTAAGCATCACAAAATTAGAAGAAACCAGATACTACATGCCTTCTAATGAGATCCAATGAGAAGTTTATAACACAATGCATGAAGCAGTCTTGCCAAAACCCGAACTGGAATATTATTAAGCTTCATGATTAAATTACAGTTTTACAGAAATCTAGGTATGAAGCAATGTGCTAAATAGCACTAAAAAGAAGCAATCATCGAGATCTACAAATGCAGAAAAATCTATAGGACGAGCTATATGATTTCTTCAGAAAGTAAACTTCAAAAAACAAAATAGGGAAAGGAAACCCACTAAGCTCAGAGCTGAGTGATGGGCACATGGAGTTTATTATACTACCATATCAACATTTTATATGTTTTAACACTTTTTAAAAATATAAACAACACAAATTAATTTTCTATCTCAAAGATATTTCTT
>NW_006430732.1:1651378-1651693 GCF_000325575.1 Pteropus alecto
GATAATGTAGCATAATTATATAACTAATAAAAATAAAGGTGGGGAAGATAGGTAGAAAGATGTGTATGTACTAATTACTTTAATTTTTATAGTATGGAGTCAATTGACACTGTGTAAAAGAAAATAAACCAAGACATAGAGTTATAGTAGACATTACTAGTGTTCCCAATATTTCTAGCTCTCCTCTTATTCTCCATTACCCAGAAAACTCTGTATCCTTGCCTCCTTGAAGTTGTACATGACAAATGATATGTGAATTGGGGTGACATGTGTCAATGTTAGCTGGATACATTTAAGAGCCAATGAGAAATTCTA
>NW_006430732.1:1651778-1664787 GCF_000325575.1 Pteropus alecto
TGAACATAGATTTTCTGCTGATCTTGAGTGACATGTAGTGTGAATGAGAAATAAACATATGTTGTTTTTAGTCATTGAAATTCTGTAGTTGTTTGTTAGTGCAGTGTAACCTAGCCTATACTGAGTTGATAAAAGAGATATAGGTCTTTTATTTAATATTGTAATCAAGTACACCAGAAAAACTAATCGTGAAAATAGTTAATGGTTGTTTTCTCTACAGAGTAAAACTGTGGCTGAAGGTGGGGTTGGAAAGTAAGTATTTTATTTTTTATATTATGCTGTTCTGTATTTTTATAATTTTAGTGTTTATATGCATTTCTTATATAATAATAATCTAGTTTATTAGATGTATGATATATAGATATTTATATAACCATTCAGTGAAATAATATATAGACATTAAAATAAATGAGGTAGACATCTATACTCATAGGGAATATCTTAAATATATATTGTTGAGTGAAATAACATTACAAAAGAAAATACATAATATGTTATCACTTGTGTAAAAAGCACATAGATACTTAACATGTGCATATGTTTGTATCTAATTATCTTTCTGTTCATTGTTTATGCATTAAAAACATGTGCAAAGATATAAATCAGACTTTATTGTTGGTAACTTCTGGGGAGAATATTTGGAGGAAAAGATGCAGATCTTTTACTTATTGAGTTATAAACCCTCTCCTATTTGAATTTTTCATTTTAATGCAAGCCTGTATTGCACATCTATTAATCAAAACATTTAGAACTATTTAAACTATTCAATACATTATGAAACATTTACATTAGAGAATTACATATATGAGTATGAAGGACCCAGTACTAAAAGAAGAATGTCATGATATCAGATTATTTTTGCTATTTTCAGAAGATTAAAGTACATTACGAAGATGTTTTATCTTCTGTACCTTCTCTATTTTGTCTCTCCTTTCTATGCTATAACAACAGCCATTTTCTTTTCAACATGAAAGATATGTATTGAGTAGTTTATTTGTAATTACCTCCTTAGTCAAAATGCCCTCATACTTAAAGGAGTGCTAATTTGAGGAAATCATGCATGCAATTAACAGAAGGCTAGAAACATTGTATAAAGGGTTGCCCACAAGAGAGATATTATGAGTAGAAATGATAGTTCTAATTTTCCTTTCCCTATCTTCATTATCTTTGTCTCAAATCCTAAATGTTCTCCAGTTTTCAGTCACCTATGTTATCCCCCAGTCATTAAGAGAATGGAAGGTTGTAATAGCAAACAGAAGGCCTTGATTTTTTTCTCACTATTTACTTTGACAAGTAATTTAATTTTTCTGAATTTGATTTCTTTAACTTACAGTGGTGATTATATGATCATAATGAGGACCAAGAGAACACAGTTTATTAAAGTCTCTTGTAGGATTATTACTTTGTCATTAAAAAATAAAATAAAATCTTACCATTTATGACATGGATAGACCTAGAGGGTATCACGCTAGGTAAAATAAGTCAGAGAAAAACAAATAACACATGATTTCACTTATATGTGGAATCTAAAAAACAAAATAAACAAACAAACAAAACAGAAAGGGACTCATAAATACAGAGAAAAAACTGGTGGTTGCCAGATGAAACGGTTGCAGGGGTTGGTAAAAAAGGTAAAGGAATTAAGAAGTAACTATGTATGGTGCCAGATGGGTAATAGATTTATCAGAGGAATCACTTCATAAATTATATAAATGTCTGACCACTATGCTGTATAGCTAAAACTAGCATAATGTTGAATGTCAAGTGTAATTGAAAAACAAGCTCTTGTAATCTTTAAAATGATATGCTATAATCAATTAGGAAAAAACGATCCGAAAGCTTTTTCTTCAATATCAGGAAAATGCAAGAAAGCCCGTTCCTGTCACTTCTATTCAACAAAATAAGAAAAGTGCTAGCCAGAGAAATTAGGAAAGAAAAATACAAGGTATCCAAGTTGGAAAGAAAGAAGTAACATTCTCCCTGTCTGTATGTCATAATCTTATACATACAAAATGCTTAAGACTACAAAAATAGTTAGAATTAATAAACAAATTCAGACTCCGTGACCATCACTGAGCAGATCCAAGTCACACTTTCTAGCTTCCTCTGCAATCATGTCTGACAAACCTGATATGGCTGAGATTGAGAATTCAATAAGTTGAAGTTGAAGAAGACAGAAACACAGGAGAAAAATCCACTGCCTTCAAAATAAATGACTGCACAGGAGAAGTAAGCAGGCGAATTGTAATATGAGGCACCCATCTCCAATATGCACTGTACATTCCACAAGCATTGCCTTCTTGTTTTATTTACTTTAGCTGTTTAATTTTGTAAGATGCAAAGAAGTTGGATCAAGTTTAAATGATTGTGCTGCTCCCTTTTCACATCTAAGAACTACTGACAACGAAAGCTGCACCTGCCTCTCCCACATGCCAGTCTGGCTAGCAGGGAAGGAAAAGAACTTGCCTGTTGGTGAAAGCAAAAGCTGGGTGGAACAACAGTAAAATCTAGAGTGAAAACCAAGCTGGTCCAAGGTGTCCTGCAGGCTGTAAGATGCAGTTTAATCAGAGTGTCCCATTTATACACACACACACACATGTATGTGTGTGTGTGTGTGACTATATGTATATACACACACACACACACACACACACACACATATATATAAATATAGTTGTTATCCAAATGGTTTTTTAATTATCGGAATGCACAATTTTTAATATGCAAATAAACTTTTAAAAATTGAAAAGAAAATTAAACAAATTCAGTAAAGTTTCAGGATGCAAAGTCAAAATACAAAAATCAGTTGTGGTTTGATATACTGACAAAAAACTATCAGAAAGAGAAATTAAGACAACAATTCAATTTACAATGGCATCAAAAAGAAAAAAAATACATTGGAATAAACAAGTAAGAAAATAAAAAACTTGTATATGGAAAACTAAAACTTTGATAAAAACTTCAGCAGAGCAAAGAAAAAAAAAACAGAGTGAAAAGTAACCTACAGAATGAGAGAAAATATTTACAAACCACATATTTGATAAGGCGTTAATCTCATACACACACACATACATACATGGAACTACTACGACTCAACAGTGAAAACAAAAAATTAACTGGATTAAAAATGGGCAAAGGACTTGAATAGACTTTCTCCGAAGAAGATATATAAATGGCCAATAGGTATATAAAAAAAAAAAAAAATTCATTGTCACTAACCATCAGGGAAAAAAAAAATCAAAACCACAATGAGATTTCATCTTACACCTATAAGATGTCTATTATTTTTAAAAAAGTCTTGGTTAGGATGTAGAGACATTAGAATCCTTGCACACTATTGGTGGAAATGCAAGATGGCTCAGCCACTATGGAAAACAGTATGAAGATTCCTCAAAAAACTAAAAATAGAACTACCATATGCATATAATCCAGCAATTCTACTTTTTGGTGTTTATCCAAAATAATTGAAACCAGGATCTTGAAGAGATATTAGCACTCCCATGTTAATTGCAACACTGAATACAATAACCAAGACATAAAAACAACCTAAATGTCTATCAGCAGATAAATTGGTAAAGAAAATATGGTTTATATATACAATAGAATACTATTATTCATAAAAAAGAAAGACTCCTGCAATATGACACAACATGAATGAAATTTGAGGACATTATGCTAAATGAAATAAGCCAGTCACACAAAGACAAATACTGCATGATTTTACTAGTATTTGATATCTAAAATACTCGAACTTTTAAAAGTAGAGTATAATGGTGATTTCCTAGGGCTGGGTGGAGAAAAAAATGGGGAGTTGCTAGTCAATGGCTATAAAGTTGCAATTATATTATGCAAGATGAAGAAGTTCTAGAGCTCTACTATACAATATTGTGACTATAAATAACAATCTTGTATTATACATCTAAAAATCTGTTTAAAAGATAAATCTCATGTCAACTGTTCTTACCAAGACACATACACACACAAAAAAACAATAGACTAATGTAATTACAAACTGAATTAGAGTCTTCAAATTCAAAAATAGGCTGATTTCCAACTGCATCACCAACTAATCCTTCCACAGGACTTCAATTTCCCAGCAATTTAAATTTTTCTCTTGAGTTCAGTGTTGTGTCTGCTGAAAACAAATATCGAGTATGTACATTTACATCATCACATTAAGATAGATAGTCTCAGTAGTGCCAGAATTGTATGGATTTACATGTTTTTAATGGTGACGGAGGTAAATTAAAATGTAATACAAGTTCCCACTGCTATTTGAAAGTAAGGAATTCCTATATAATCTTTATAAGCTGAAATGGCATAAAGCAAGGAGTATCCTTCGCTTTCAGAATGTTTTCATTATTTCACTTTTATGAAAAACTTACATTAGTATAGTAATGACTATTTTTGTAAAAACAAAATTCCTGTTTAGATTTCTTTTAGTTAGTGAAAATAGACATATCTTTTGTAAAAGTGAAGTGGCGCAGCATGAAATTTTAGAAAGTAGGGTATACCTGTATAGGTATATGTGTAATAGAAAACAAAGAAGGCATCCATATTTCCTTAGACTATTGTCACCAGGTAAAATACAAAATGACCAATTAAAGGTGAATTTCTGATAAACAAATGAAATTCAAATTTAACAGGGAATCCAGTGTATTATTTGTTAAATCTGGCAACCCAATGTTAGATCACTCTTCTTTGTCATATTTTATACATATAAGAAAAACGAATCCTGTTCTGCTCTTCCTAACAATAAGTAATACATTACTTTTGACATTATGCCCATCCGTCATCCCAAAACAAACTCTTGCACACTCATCTTTACAATGCAGCCAGAATAAAATAAAGTAAAGGAAGTGAAAATTGAGAAGAAACAACATATAAATTTACCTCTATGCCTTAAGCTTGAAGAAAACTTTTTTTCATTTACATTTTAACTACCCATGGGACTAATTTACCTCTTGTTCTGTTTGTGTAGTCAGTCATTTGTTTTGTACTTCTCTGGGAAATATTTTAACTTGATATAAAATCAAAAGAGGCTCTAGTATAGGTAAACCAGGTCACCAACTCCTTAATTGTAGAATGACACAGATAATGAATGAGCATGAAGCGGCTGATTTAGGTTGTCTTACTAGGGTCAACAATGTAGGCAATGCCTGATAATTGCTGCTGATCATTTTTCTGGTTCATTCAGATACCAGTTGTAGTGAATATTAGTATAATTACAAATTCCTATAATGTATGTAATTGCTATTTCTAATAAATGGGCAATTTTATAACTTATAAGGCTGTGTCCTCAAAGTAGAAACCAGACCTTGTTTTCCCAGCCTCACAACCATGTCAGAGGCATGGAACCTAAACTTTCTAATCAAATAAACTTGTAAGAAACTTTTATATTGAAGTTAGTGACATGAATAAGCCATCATTCATTCTGGTAAGGATGGTAGCAGAGATATTTAGTTTTCAGAGAAGTAAGTGGCAGAGTTTTAGTGCACACCTTCAGAGGTACAAGCTGTGGTGTTTAATTGATAAGTGAAAACACTACAATACAGTCTTCCAAAGGGGCAGTTCTATGAAATTGGGTTTGTCCCTAACCATGCAACTTCCAACCATTCTTTTTTTTAGCCTTCTCACAGACTCAGTGAGCTCCTTAATGTTTTAAAACATATTATTTAATGCTTAACTACCTAGAAAGGGTTTTTTGGCAACTAAGAACATTAATTTTTATAATATGATACTAAAATGATATCTGCCAGTGCTAAGCATCTATAATATCCAAGAAATTATGTTAGAACTTCTACATACATTAATTTGAATCTCCACAATTAACCTACAATGTTATTATTATCTTCATTTTGCAGGTAAAAAAAATGAAGCTCATAAAGATTAATTAAATTCTTATTGTCACAAAACTAAGAAGTTGCAAATTCAACTTGCCTGTTCAAAAGCACCAGTAATTTTACTATACCATGACACCTTTACTATACCATGATACCTTGAGAGACTGAATGCAGATTTCAAGGTAAGTGTTAAATTCACATTTAGTTACTGTTCTTAAATAGTCAAAGATTTAGCAATTTGACATATATGTCTCTTATTTTTTGTGGCTTCAGTTTTTATATCCAAAATCTTATATTAAAAGGTTATTTGGAGCACCAACTTATCAACAATGGACTGAGAACCATCTACTGAAAAGTATAGAAATAAATATAGTCACACCATCAATGTGAATGGAAATAGAATATATACATAGATGGTAGCAAATCTGGTTAATTTACCTCAAGTTCATAAAGGGCATATATTTTAGAGAAGATAGAGATCATGTTCTTTAGAAGTGCCACAAAATAACAAAAGTGAAAGTTTTATTGGTTAGTTCTACCAGAAGGGATTTTTACAAACCTAACTCTTTCTGAAGAACCAGTAAAAGAATAGTTTCTACTCAGAAAACTCATCTTGGTATATAGCACTAACTTTTTAAAAAGACTGTGATTTAGAGTAGGTTTAGGTTCATAGAAAAATTAAGAGGAAGGTATAGAGATTTCCTATTTAATCCCTGCTCCCACACATGCCTAGTCCACCCACCTCCCCGCCCATTATCAACATTACTCAGCAGAATGGTACATTTGTTACCAAGAAATTACCTACAATGTCACATCAAAATCACTCAAAGTCCATAGTTTATCTCAGAGTTTGCTCTTTGTGTTTTACATTCTATAGGTTTGGACAAATGCATAATGACATATAGTAATCATTATAATATCATATAGAGTATTTTCATTGTTCTAAAAATGCTCTGTGCTGTCTATTCATCCCCCTCCCAAATCCCACTCACTTAAAACCACTGATCTTTTTATTGTCTTTCATAGATTTGCCTTCTCCAGAATGTTATAGATAAAATAATATATTACGTAGCCTTTTCAGGTTGGCTTCTTTCACTTAGTAATATGCATTTAAGATTCCTCTTCGTCGTTTCATGGCTTGATAGCTCATTCTTTTTAGTACTGAATAACATTCCATTGTCTGTATGTACCACAGTTTATGTATTCATTCACCTACAGAAGGGTACCTTAATTGCTTCTAAGTTTGGTAATTACGAATAAAGCAACTATAAGCATCTCTAGGCAAGTTTTTCTATGGATGTAAGTTTTCAAATTCTTTAGGTAAATATCAAAAAGCATAATTGCTGGATTATATGGTAAGCATATGTTTAGTTTTATAAGAAACTATGAAATTGTCTTTCAAAAAAGTGGATGGACCATTTTGCGTTTTCACCAGCAAAGTATGAGAGTTTCTGTTGCTCCGCATTCTCACCAGCATTTGGTGTTGTCAGTGTTCTGGATTTTTGCCATTCTAATAGGCATACGGTGGTATCTCACTGTTGTTTTAATTAATATTTTCCCTGATGAAATATGACGAGGAGCATCTTTTATATCTATTTTGGTGAGGTGCCTGTTCATTTCTTTGATCTATTTTTAAATCCTTTTTTTTTCTTATTGTTGAGTTCTGTGAGTTTTTTGTGTATTTTGGATGATAGTCCTTTATCAGATATTTCATCTGCAAATATTTTCTCTCAACCTGTAGCTTGTCTTTTAATTCTCTTCATATTTCTTTTGCAGAGCAGAAGTTTTAATTTTAATAAATTTCAGCTTATCAGTTTTTTTTTTTTCATGGATTGTGCCATCAGTATTGTATCTAAAAAGGAATAGGTTTTTCCCTATGTTATGTCCTAGGAGTTCTACATTTTTTTCAATTTGCATTTAGGTCCATGATTCATTTTTAATTAATTTTTGTAAAGAGTGTAAGGTCTGTATCTATACTCATTTTTTTTTTTTTTGCAGGTGAATGTCGAGTTGTTCCAGTACTATTTGTTGAAGAGACAATCTTTGCTCCATTGCATAGCTTTGTTTCTTTGTCATAGGTAAGTTGACTACATTTAAGGGGGTTTATTTCTGTGCTTTCTATTCTATACCATTGATCTGTCTATTTTTTCACTAATACCACGTCTTGAATGACTATAGGTTCATCATAAGTCTTAAAGGTAGGTAGTGTCAGTCTTCCAACTTTGTTTTTGCATTTCCATATTTTTTTTTGATATTCTGGGTCTTTTGCTTCTCCACATAAACTTTAGAATCAGTTTATTGATACCAATAAAATAACTTCTGGAATTTTAATTAAGATTTTATTAACTCTATAAATTAAGTTGGGAATAAGTGACATCTTGACAATATTGAGTCTTTCTATCCATTAGTATAGAATATATCTCAATTTATTTAGTTTTTTGGTTTTGTTCATTAGAATTTTGTAATTTTCTTCATATAGATCTTGTACATACTTTGTTATATTTATGCCTAAGTGTTTTATTTTGGGGGTTGCTAATATAAATGGTATCTTGTTTTTAATTTCGAATCTTCCTTGATTATTGTTGGTATGTAGGAAGACAATTGAATTTTGTATACTAACCTTGTATCCCGCAACTTTGCTCTAATCAGCTATTCAGGGACATTTTTGTTGTTGTCAATTCTTTCAAATTTCTACATAGATGATTATGTTATCTGAAAACAAAGACTATTTTATTTGTTTCTTCCTAGTCTGTATAATTTTTAAAAAATATTTTTTCTTGCTTTATTGCATTAGCAAAGGTTTCCACTATAATGTTGAAAAGTAGTAGTAAGAGGGAACATCCTTGTACCTGATCTTAGTGGGGAAAGCTTTGAGTTTTTGACCACTAAGTATAATGTTAGCTGTAGGATTTTCGAAGATAGTCTTTATCAAGTTGAGAAAATTCATTTCTATTTGTAGTTTACTAAAAGTTTTTATCATGAATGAGTGTTGCATTTTATCAAATGCTTTTTCTTCATCTATTAATATGATTGTGTAATTTTGCTTTTCAGTCTGTTGACATGTATAGCACTCATTTTGGAAATAACAGTGTTCACCTCTTGAGGCTCTGGGCAATCCTAAGATGTTTTATTAACTAGAATGTTACTTTATTCTCTCTTTATTTCTTTCTGTGTGTGAATTGGTGATTGTGTGTGTGTGTGTGTGTGTGTGTGTGTGTGTGTGTGTGCATGCGTGTGTTTATCTTTTGAGTTCAAGGAAAGCCCCAGAATATTCTGCTTGGACCTTACTAAAGAAGGTAATCTGTCATTTTTTTTTCGGTCAAGATTCTATTCTGTAAGTGATAAAATCTCATTCCAAGAAAAATTTTTGAAAATATAATCTAACCAGAAAGTGGCTAAACCAGTCTAGTATCATCCAGCAATACAATAATTCTGAAAAACTAAATGAGTTATAACCAATAAAAATTCATTTTGATAATTCCAACAATATCAACTGTCAATTAAAGCAGCATGAGCAATCACTTTAAAATATAAAATGCAAAATAACAATAATAATAACATTGAATGAATCATATTTTTTAAAAAGTAATAAAATTACCTCTATAGGTAATTGAGTGATATCAAAAATAATTTAGGTGGATTCATAGGATGATAGCCAATAGAAATTTCCAGGAATGAGATACTACTTCTTTCCTCTCACGTCATTGCAAAACAATTCTCAGAGTTTTCTAGTCAACCCACAGGCAAATAGACACTTGTCTGCTTGCCCACAAGTATATTCTAACCAAGCCTTTCTCTATAAATTTTTATATTCTGTGAATAAGTTATAAATAAAATTTCCAAGTGTCACTAAGCAGACTTTAATATGTATCCACATCCTCAAGCTACTTTTTGGCAATAAATGTCAGAAAAAAAAATTATGGGTTTTAAAGCTTATTTGCAATTTGTAATAAGAGTTTTGAAGCACTCATTATTTTATAAATGAGAACAACTGTCAAATAAATGTATTTGTAATGTCATGACTTTTATTACCACATGACTGGAGGCTAAAGTCTAGATGCTAAAACTCTGAGTTTATATCAGCTAGATAGCTTTTAAAATATAGGATATACCTCTGAACACTTTCATTATTTTTTCTTTACCTTTTTAAATAAATAATTTAACTTATATTTCTTAGTATCTCATTATCAATCACCTATTTCATTAAGGAATCATTGCACATTGGTGTTTATAACTTTACAGGCAAGTAAACCAGAAGTATTAACCTGTAGCTTTGAGTTACACAGCAATAGGTCTAATTTACAAGCTGAGCCTAAAGGAATATGGATTTCATGTCATTAGAGATCTTTTCATCTTTATGTATTTAAAACAGAATAAAAGATTCTAATTCTTTCTCAGAATAATTCATATCCTGTGGATTTTTTTCATTAGGCAATAAAGCTATAATATTAAGATTGAACATATAAATAATTCTCCTAATTCAAAACAAGAGAAGTATAACTAACCAAGAAAATTTTATTATGAATGAGATCTATCACAGCATTTAAAAAAGTACATTTAATACCAAGTTTTCGAAACTTATTTTTAAAGTACTTAATTTTGTGTTTTATATAAATGGGACTGGTGCAATGTTGTTGTTAACTAAAATATTGAAAAAAAAATTCCTATTTTTTTATATTACTGATCTTTGTAAGTAATAGAATTTTTAATTCTATTATTCAAATTATAGGACATTTCTGTTTATTTCCAATACATTTTTAGACCATCACAATATTTTGTAAATTCAGTTTCACATTGAATTATTTTAGATGGTAAACTTGTGATCTACAGAGTTATCATTAAGATATATCTTAAAGATATTTAAAACAGACATCATTCTTTCAAAAGCAAATTATATTAAATTTATAGATTATTGGTATTTATAAATCACAATTTCTTCCTCCACGCCCATCAACACATACAAAAAAAATTATCTCTGATTTCTGATGGTACTGTCTTAATTATCATTATTAATTTTGGTGAAAAAGGGAATTGTGAATTTCTTTGAATGTATTCGAAAGGAGAAATCCATTTGAAAATACAAAGTATTGAGGAGTGATGTCAGAAACATGGCAGAGTGAGAGATGTCCCCAGATGTATCCCCTTGAAACAAGCTGAACATCTAAAACTCAAGAAAAAAACACCTAACCTGAACACAAGAACATTTGAGCAAGGGATCTATGAATAAGAGCTACCATAGGTCAGAACCCCGAGAGTCGGGCAGTAGACTGGGAGAAACAAAAAAGCTGACTCTCAAAGCCATAGATTCCTGCAGGAAGAAGGGAAGTGGAGAAGGCACGACAGGTTTCCTGAACAACCTTGCCTGCGATAGTTGTGAGTTCCATGAAGCAGAGCAGAAAGGAGAGAAGTAAGGACTGCAGAGAAGCAAGAGTTGATTATTACCAGTCGCAGTTACAAAATATGAGGTTGAACCGCAGCCTCCATCCCCTAACCCAGAGGGCACAACCCCCATATACTCCAAGACCGAACACTGTGGAGCTCTGGGGGAATCTGAGCAAAACTACGAAAACTATTGCTAACACTTAAAGGGACTGAGACTGAGGGTAGCGAGCGTGATTGAATATTTATATTTAAAAAAAGGCATTATTAAGACTTTATATAAAGCAGGGATCCAAGAGGCTTAGACACCACCTACTGGAAACGAAAAGGAAAACACCATCTTAGCAACAGGCCAACGAGAGACCTTTATGTAACAAAACTTCTATCTGAAAAAATAAAAATAAAAAGCAGAATACACTACCATTAATGCCAAGGAGAAGAAATAGTCCATTAAACAACATTAACAAACAAAGTGACAATGCATCTCAGAAAGAAAGAAAAAAAAAAAAAAACCTCCATAAAATAAGCATAAAGACAGAAATATGTGACATAAATGACAGAAAATTCAGGATAGTACTTTTGAAAAAACTCAATGAGATCTAAAGTAATTTATATCAAAATTCCAGGAATTCAAAAAAACAACTGGATCAGCAGAATGAGGAGACTGAAACCCCCTGAAAAAATCAAATAGAATTTCTGGAGATGAAAAACACTAAAAGAGACGAAGAATGAAATAACAAGCTTGGGAAACAGAGTCGATCAAATGGAGAAAAGTATCAGTGATATCAAAGACAGAAATCTAGAAATAAATCAGAAAGAAGAAGAGAGGAACTGACTTATGAAAAATAATGAAAGAAAAGTACAAGAACTAGCTGATACCATCAGGAGAAGAAACATAAGAATAATGGGCATTATCGAAGGTGAGGAAAAGGAGCAGGGGCTAGAAAGCATTTTCAGACAAATATTGGATGATAATTTCCCAAATCTAAGGAATGAACTGGAGCTTGGAATTCAAGAAGTCAATAGAATAACTAATTATCTAATTATCTCAAACCAAAAAGTCTTTGACCAAGACACATTGTATAAAAATTATCAAAAATCAGTGACAAAGATAGAATTTTCAGGGCAGCCAGGGAGAAGAACACGGTAACCCATAAAGGAAAACCCAATAGATTATCATCGGACTTCTCAGCACAAATCCTACAAGCCAGAAAGGAGTGGAATCCACTATGCAAACTATTAAATAAAAGGAACCACCAGCCAAGAATAATGTATCCAGTAAAGCTCTCTTTTAGATATCAAAGAGAAAAAAGACCTTTCTAAACATACAAAAATTGAGGAAATTCTCCGTTATGAGGCCTGCATTAACAGGAAATACTGAATGGGGTCAACTCACCTGAAACAAAATCACAAAAAATATATATAACTAGGGGTAAGGCAACTAGCAGGCAGATAGAGTCAGAGTAGTGCAACCTTTATTAAGAACAGGGCATTATAAGCTTAAACAAAAAGAAGAGATTTGCTATTGAAAGATAGTAATGAACATTCAGCATACATAGGGACAAAATGAAACAACAATGACAGAAAAGGGAAGGATTCAAAGATCCACATTTGCAAAGGAGAATGCAGATAAGGCACACGCAGAAGAAAATAAACTATATATATATATATTTAACTCTCCTCAGCATATTTGTAATGGTAACTAGATGCCAAAAATTCAGAACCGAAGTATATGACATAAAACAAGAAAGAAGAGAAAGAAAATCCACAAAACCAAACCAAAATAA
>NW_006430732.1:1666167-1692634 GCF_000325575.1 Pteropus alecto
AAATTCTAAATAAAATACTAGCGAACCGAATACAGCAATGTATTAAAAAGATTATACACCATGATCAAGTGGGCTTCATCCCAGAGGCACAG
This sequence comes from Pteropus alecto, assembly GCF_000325575.1. Classification (NCBI taxonomy): domain Eukaryota; kingdom Metazoa; phylum Chordata; class Mammalia; order Chiroptera; family Pteropodidae; genus Pteropus; species Pteropus alecto. The sequence goes on from NW_006430732.1 coordinate 1,666,260, forward strand.
GGATGATTCAGTATACGCAAATAGATTAATGTGATACATCACATAAACAAATTAAAAATAAGAATCATATGATCATTTCAATAGATGCAGAAAATGCCTTCAACAAGATACAGCATCCATTTATGATCAAAACACTTAACAAAATCGGTACAGAAGATAAGTACCTTAACATAATAAAAACCATATATGACCAATCCTCAGTCAACATTATACTTAATGGTGAAAAACTAAAAACCTTTCCTCTAAGATCAGGAACAAGACGAGGCTGCCCACTATCACCACTGTTGTTCAGTGTAATGTTGGAGGTTCTGAAGAGAGCAATAAGGCAAGAGAAAGATATAAAAGGCATCCAAATAGGAAACTATTTGTGGATGACATAATTCTCTATATAGAAAACCCTAAAGACTCCAGAAGAACACTGCTGGAAATAATAAGTCAATTCAATAATGTTTCTGGATACAAAATCAATGTTCGAAAAATCCATTATGTTCCTATACTCTAATAACAAAGAAAAAAATAATTCTTTTTGCAATTACATCAAAAAGAATAAAATACCTAGGAATAAATTTAACAAAAAACATGAAGAACCTATATAATTAAAACTATAAGAGCCTATAGAAAGAAATCAAACAAGATACAAAGAAATGCAAAGATATTCCATGTTCTTGGATTAGAAGAATCAACATAGTTAAAATGACCTTATTACCTAAAGCTTTATACAGATTTAATGCAATCCTCATCAAAATCCCTTTGATATGTTTTAAAGAAATAGAACAAAAAAAAATCATCAGATTTGTATGGAAGCACAAAAGACCCCAAATCTCCAAAGCCATCCTGGGAAAAAAAAAAAAACGAGCTTGGAGTCATTACTCTGCCTGAATTTAAATTATATTACAAAGCAACAATATTAATCAAAATGGCATGGTATTGGCAGAAAAAACAGACATACAGACCAGCGGAACAGATTTGAGAGTCTAGAAATAAACCCATGTTTATATGGGCGAATAATTTTCAACAAAAAAGCCAAAAACATACAGTAGAGAAAGAAAGGCTCTTCAATAAATGGTGCTGGGAAAACTGGAAGGCCACCTGCAAAAGAATGAAACTAGACTTTTGTCTATCATCACACACCAAAATTAACTCAAAATGGGTTAAGAACCTGAATATAAGACCAGAATCAATAAAATGCATAAAAGAAAACATAGGAACTAAACTCAAGTACCTTGGGATTAAAAAGTATTGTATGAATTTGACCGCAAAGGCAAGGGAAGTAAAAGCAAAAATTAAATTAATGAATGGGACCATATTAAACTAAAAAGCTTCTGCTCAGCAAAAGAAACTGTCAATAAGGTAAAGAGACAAACATCTGAATGAGAAAATATATTTGCAAGCAACACCTCCGATAAGGGCCTAATATCCAAAATATACAAAGAACTCATATGACTCAATAACAACAACAAAAAACAAACAATCCAATCAAAAAATGAGAAGAGGACCTGAACAGACACTTCTCCCCAGAGGACATACAAATGGCCAACAAATACATGAAAAGATACTCAACATCGTTAGCTATTAGAGAAATTAATATCAAAACTACAATGAGATATCTCACACCTGTTGGAATACCTATAATCAACGGGATAAGTAAAAACAAATGTTGGAGAGGATGCAGAGAAAAGAGAACCCTCATCCACTGCTGGTGGGACTGCAATTTGGTATAGTCACTATGGAAAACAGTATGGAGGTTCCTCAAAAAACTAAGAATTGATCTATCATATGATCTAGCAATCGCTCTACTGGGTATTTACTCCAAAGACTTGAAAACCCATATCCGAAAAGATATTTCCACATTGATGTTCATAGCAGCATTATTCATAGTAGCCAGGACTTGGAAGCAACCGAAGTGTCCTATGATAGATGATTGGCTAAAGAAGCTGTGATACATATATACAATGGAATATTACTCAGCCTTGATAAGAGATGAAATACTGCCATTTGCAACAACCAAGATGGGCCTTGAGATAATCATGCTAAGCGAAATAAAAAGTTGAAAATCACATGCTATCACTTATATGTGGGATATAAACTTAAAAGCAACAAATGAACAGGACAAACAGAGACTCAGGGACATGGACAATGGACTAGAGGCTACCAGAGTGTAGGGGGCGGAGGACGATGGAAAAGGTAGACAGGGTAAACAGGGGTCAAATTTAGGGAGTCGGGGGATGGTGAAGTGGGTAAAGGGGATCAAATATATGGTAGCTGAAAGAAACTGGACTCTGGGTGGTAATCACACAATAGAATATATAGATGCCAAATTATAATGTACACCTGAAAATTATATAATTGTATTAACCAATGTTACCCCAATAAACTTAAAAAAAATTAAATTAAAATTAAAATTAAAAAAATTCAAAATTAAAAAAAATAAAAATCTGTTCAATTAAAACCAATAAATATTTATTTAGTATTCAATACATGTGCAATATTTCTTCGGGCTTTCTTGGTAGCCTTAGTCTGCTGGCAGGTATATTTGATCCTGAATCATGACTTTGGTGAAACATAGTTTAGATACAAGTAACAGAACCCGTGTGAACTAAATATAATGTGTATGTGCATTTAAGAATACAGAGGTATTAAAAAAGAAACAGTAATGGGAAGTATAGCTAGGCCTAACAGGAAGCTGAATTTTAGAGTTGGAAATTAGAGAACTGAAGTTTCTCACCCTATACGTTGGTAGAGGCATAAAGGGTCTCAATTCTGATTGAAATTTATTCATTCTCTCTCTCTCTCTCTCTCTCTCTCTCTCTCTCTCTCTCTCCCTCTCTCCTCTCTCTCTCTCTCTCTCTCACTGCAGACTAGGTGCTATAGTCTGAATGTTTTTGTTCCTCTGAAATTTTATGTTGACATTCTAATCCGCAAAGTGGTAATATTAGAAGGTAGAGCCTTTGAGAGGTAATTAGGTTATAAGAGCGCAGACTTCGTGGTTGTGTTACCATTTAAGGGCAATTTGAACTTCAGCGTCACCCCAGTGGCATGGGGAGTGGAGGTAACAATGCAGAAGTGCAATTCCCATTTTCCCTCGGTTTTTCACTGCTGACGCGGCAAAGAATTACAGGTCAGTGAGATTTGGGAAAAGGTAAGATTTATTAAAAGTATATTTTAGAAGGAGATGGGCCACACTAAGGAAAGCTGTAGCCTTGTGGAATTTGGAAGGTGAAAAGATAAAAGAAAGAAAAGACAGAATATGCTCCAAGGCGGAAGTGGGTTCTGAGAGAAGAGGGCTATAACAATGCAGAAGTGGGAAGGTCTGTTTATATTTGGGGCTGCGATGAGTGGTTAAAAAAGCGTTTTTAGGTGACTGGCATGTGAGGTCATTTTGGCTGCTATATAACTCCTTGCCTAGTGAGCACGTGCTTACCCAGAATTCAATCTGTTATTAGATTCATGAACTTCTGGGCAAAAACATGATGGTACTATAATGATGGTATAATGAGGCTGAGATTGTGGGCAGGTTAGGGTAGTACCTTCTGCCCACACATCTGTGGCCAGATTAAACCAGCTACGGATTATGGCCCTCCCATTCTTTGTCTCCCAAGATGCAGGAGAGATTCTCTAACTAACAACAGGATGTCCTTTGGGTGGTCTCTGGGCTGGGCCTCTATTCCTTTGTTTCTCTGTAGCTCATGTCTGACTAGCTACCTAACAGTTTGAATTAGTGTCATTATTCAAGATGCTTTACAGAACTCTCTAACTCCTTCCGCCATTTGAAGATACAATGAGAAGTCTATGACCCAGAAGAAGGCCATCCAGCCTCCAAAAGTGTGAGAAATAAATTTGTTTTTTAATAATCTACCGAGTCTATGATATTTTTATAGTAATCCAAATAGATTAAGACAGGAAATTGATGCTGAGAAGTGGGATTGGTACCCTAACAAATATCTAAAAAAGTGGAAGCACTTTTACAACTGGTTAGTAAATAGAAACTGAAAGAGTTTTGAGGTACATGCTAAAAAAAGCTGACATTGCCATAAATTGACCATTAAAAATAAATCTGGTGAGAGCTCACAAAGAGAAGAGAGCTATGGAGAAAATATCAATCTTCTTTAAAAAAATCTAAGTGGTTGTGAACAGAATGTTAGTAGAAATATGTATAGGAAAGTCCATTTGATGAGATCATCACGGACAGAAATGAAGAACAAGTTATTAGAAACTGTAAAAAAGTTGAATCTTGTTATAAAGTGTCAAAGAGCTTGCTGAATTGTGTTCCTGTTCTCATGTTTTGTGGAAAGTTGGACTTGTGAGAAATAAAATTAGATATTTGGGCATTTTTTTCCCCTCTTCTGGGGACAGTTCTGCAGGCACTCAGAATAGTCCAGCATTTGACATACCATCAGACTCTGTCCTGCAATACAGCCTCTAACAAAAACCAGGCTGTACTGAACCCCTGAAAATAGAATCATTTATCCTTATGCCAAGAAAGTTGGGAAAGCACCAAAATCTATATGCGGTATGTGCCCAGGCCTAATTCCTGTAGTTCGTACTGTGAAACCTAAAGTTCTAATGAGGTTATCTAAAACAAACAAACAAAAAACATGTCATCAGGGCCTATGGTGGATCCTTGTGTGCTAAATATGTCTCCGACAGGATCAAGCACACTTTTCTTATTGAGGAGCAGAAAATCATTTTAAAATTGTTGATGGTACAAGCACAGAGTCAGAAAGCTAAATAAAATATGAAGCTTTTTGAGTAATAAAAACAAGTAAAAGGCTAAAAGAGAAAGAAATTCAACATTTGGCTGGGCAATAGCTAAGCAAGGTGTTGAACAAGTGGCCTATTTTCTCTTGAATGCTAATAGTAAAATGTGAGAAGAGAAATGATTTAAAGACAGAATTATTAGTGAAAAAAAAGCAGAACTTAAATATTTTAAAAAATTGACAGCCTATTTATATTGAAAGGAATAAAAAAGCTGTTCAAAGAAGAACACAAAGGGTACAGCCAACTTTCATAAGGGTATTATAGATTAGCTTTCTCAACAGAAGATAGAAGCTATTCACTAATACAATGGGGGAGATTAATCAGCCATCTAATAAGAAGCCAGGACCTATTGTCCGAGACAATGGAAGAATGACCCCAAAAGTATTTTGGAGATCATTTGGCTGCTCCTCTCAACACAGGCCTAGTATACAAGGGCCTAAAGTGCAGACTGATTTCAAAGGAGGAGCCACAGTTGCAGGCGCCTCCTCACAAAGCAGGTTTCACTTCCTGAATCCCTGCACCACACTTCTCTGGCCAACTCAGATGCACCTCTAGCAGACTCTGGTGTAGCTAGTGCTACATCCAGCAAAGCTAGGGGTTGGGGTGGCACATGGCTGCCTCCACTTAAATTTTGAAGAATGAAACCAAAGGGAGTCATGGGTGTATAAACAAGGCAGAAGGCCACTGCAGGGGCAATGCCCAGCAGAGCCATGGGAACAAGGTCACCCCTTTGAGCCCAGAGCAGTAGAGCTACTACCATGAAATTTCAGTCCCAAAGAACTACAGGCAAAATTCTAAAACCTATGAGAGCTGTGGCATGTTTGTGCCTAGCAGAACCATAAAGACAGGGCCACGCTGAGTCTTGAGGGCCCAATTCTCACCACAGCGGATTCGGAAGGTAGGGCATTGACAAGGAGAATTATTCTTGAAAATTGTTGTTTACCCTGTCATTGGACCTTACATTGGAACTTTTACTCCCTCCCCCTACTTTTTTATTTTTCTATTTTCAACTGATAATGTGTATTCTATGCTTGTTCCAATATTGCATTTTGGCAGCATGTATCATGTTTGATTTTGTAGCTGAGCCCCTTGTAATTTTAATGTCCCTAGTATTTTGGCAGCTAGAATTAAGTAATTTAATTCTTAGTTAGGTTTTGTTTACATGTTAACCACTCTTCTTGCTCAACTCCTTTCGTTCTCACAACTGTAGTCATAAGTTGCTGATGTGCTGTTTCTTTGTCAAGCAGGAAGAGATAACTTTAGGTTCATGAGGAGAATTTCTGAGTTTATTTTGCAGAAATGAGGTAGGATAGTTAGCCTAGAGAAGACCAACCCCCCTCCAGAATGGGGCTGTGGAATTTCTCCCTTGTCCTTTACTCGACCCTCTCCCTATTTTGATCTTAGGCATGAGACCACAACATGAAAAACAGGCCAAGGCCAGGAGACAAGGTAGATGACCTTGGGCCATCTCCTCCCCTCCAGGTAGCATGGAAAATAAGCCAAGACCAGGAGGCAGGCTGGATAGCCTTGAGACACCCCTACCCCTAAGAAAACAAAAGCCCATAATTTGGACAGCTTGGGGCAGACTCTTTCTGAGTTGCCCTACATTCCTCTTAAGTGTGTACTTTTGCTTTAATAAAATTTGCACTTCCCAGCTAGCTGTTTATCATGTCCTTGAATTCTTTCACACAGCATAAGACAATAACCTGATCACTGGAACTCCAGGGTTGCTGTCCCTCTTTGGATTCTCACCCTGTCGAATTCTCTGGCATCAGAAGGAGAGAATGTCTCCAAGGTAGCTGCAACCAGCTGCCGGCACCCAGAAATCTGATGTGAAAAAGCTTATCTCTGACTAAAGAAATAGACTGCTCTCTCAGTTTCTGGGAACTCCTCTGCCCCCTCCTCCCCTTTAAAACTCTTCTGCTTGGTCTGGAACTTTGAAGATGGTCTTTGGACATTAGTTTGCTGTCTTCTCAGGCTGTTGGCTTTCTGAATAAAGTGACCTTTCCTCTCCACCCAACACTTGTCTTTCAAGTATTGGCTTGCGAACATCTGAGCAGCTGAACTTGGTTTCTCCTCTCCCCACCCCAAACATATTTTACAAGTTCAGAGCTGGAAAGCAATTCACCTCATAATAAATCATTCCTTGATTCTCACCCATATCTGATTTAGATGTTATTTAGATGAGACATTAGAATTTTGAGTTGATGCTGGAATGAATTAAGATATTTGGGGCTATTGAGATGAAATGGATATATTTTGCTTATGACAATAATATAAATTTTAGGTGGCAGAATTGGAATGCAATGGTTTGAATGTTTTTTCCTGAAATTTATATCTCAAAATTCTAATCTCTTATAAGGGAGGCCTCACAGAGCAACCTAAATCTCTCTGCCATGTTAGGATACAATGAGAAGTCTGAAACCTGGATGAGGGCCCTCACTAAACCATGATGGCACCCTAATCTCAGACTTACAGCCTCCAGAAATGTGGGAAATAAATTTGTTTTGTTTATAAGCTACCTAGTCTGTGGCATTTTATTATAGCAGCCCTAATAGACTAAGACACTAGGTTTTATTGATTTTCAATGTGTATTGGTCAAGCATGGCTGCCATTCCCAACAGAGAATACCTGGAGTTTCTAAGTTCCACTTTTCAATTACCAGTATCTGACTGATCTATTTTATATCAGAAGATTGGAACCATGTGTCCCACCAACCTCTCAGCAACAGCTGCAAACACAGACTTTCTGAATTGTGTGCAGGGGTAAGCTCTCTCAGAACAGGGTGTGGGAACAGAATAAAATGATAGGTGAAACAAACGATTGACATCTTGAATACAGACCAATCTTTACAATGATGCTGATAAAAACATTTTAGAAGCAAAATAAAGTATTACTTTCTTGCTTGCCTCTAGAAAGTCTGCCACTGCACTCTCCTTAATTAAAGGAGAAGCACTGACTCCCAGATTTCAATAAAAAAATATTTTTGACCTGGAAAAAAGCTGTGCAGAATTATTACACTGTTTTTGGTATAAAGTATATATTTTGTCTGTATATAAATCAATTTACTACATCTTCAAGTCCCTCTTACCCCTAAATTGCAACCAGCTATGGTTGAAAGCAGAGAGAAACTAGTTTACATTCTTCATTTTCTTATTTTCTGGTATTTCCTATTAAAAGAGATTCCTATGGAGAGTTATTAATGTCCTGCTATCTTCCATAGTTCTACAGCAAATAATTATGCTGTAAAAAATTATTGTGTTAATATCTGGCATAATTAAATTTTTGTCTTGAAATTATGCACTTATATAAATGTTAATTTTATGTATTCTTCATTTGAAGAAGTCATGCTCGAAGATTACAAACTTCAATTTATTCACATAAAAATCTTAGCTTATTATTATTCCTTTTGTTTTAGAAAATATTTCTCTTATATGAGAATTTGAGTTATATTTTCATAATATTTTATTATTGGAAATGATGTCTAGAAATGTGTGTATGCAAATTCTTTCAGGTATGGATTGGGTACAACAGCAAAATAAATAAATTGAAAAAAAATTAACTGAGATGAGAGAATGAGGATGGGTAGGGAAGAAAGGAGTCACTGATTTTATCTCATAAAATTAAGGTGTTGCCTGTTGAAACAATGACAGAAAAGGAGCTTCTCTTTCATTAAATCAACCTTTCAATAGGAATTCCTTAAAAAAAGAGCTATCCAGAGAAAAGATTCCCCACTATTCCATTTCCTTATTTTTTTTCTCTTCCTCATTCCCACATCTATGCGAATCAGAAAGTAGTTACAGTATTTATCCACATAGAAAAAATAAGTGTAGCTGGCATTAGACTTATTTTCCTTGCTTTGCAACCAGCTAGGTTTTAATTGTTTTTATATTTTTCCCATGTGAAATAAAGTCAAGAAAATAATTAATCTTCTATAAGATGAGAGAATGACCTTAGTTAAGTATGTAATTCATATTATGTAGATAAAGTGGGTGGTCAAAACCATAGCCATTTATGGTTTATTAAATGTTCTAAGTGATATTCTTTTAATATGTTTCATTTACCTAAACTCCAATACAGTTAATTTATATTGTTCTCTTGAATTTTTTTGGTTCAGTTATACATTTCCAGGATGCATACCTCTTGCTTAGGTATTAGTTTTGTTTATATTTTTGAGATACAAAATGCTATGTCTTGTTTCTTTCTGTTTAGCGTGTCTTAAATAACAACCAATTTGTTTCTATATCTTTTCCAGTGTACACATTCTAACTGGCCAGCCTCTTTCATTTTTTCAGATTTCAATATTGCTTTTGATAGCACTTCTTTTCAAAGAACTTTTGAGACATCGAAACTTTAGATTATTATGTGATTCCATTAGGACTTTAGTGTGTTTTTCTAAATGCCTTTGTCATAGTCTCCTCCAATTCATTTAGTTCTTGCTCAAAATTTTTCACAGCAGTATTTCCATCACTGGAGATAAGGTCTGTTGGATATTTGTTTCAGACAAGCAGACAGGCAAGGTAGAAGGACAAAGGAAGAAGGAAAAAAAGAAAGGCAAGAAAAAAATTGAAGGAAGAAAGGAAGAAAAGAGGAGAGAGATAGGAATAAGAAAGGGGAAGAAAAAAGAAGGGATGAGTGAAGGATAAAAAAGACTTGGTGACTTGTATATTTGCTAGGGTAGGGGAAGAAATGAAACACTATGAGGTGAATAACTGAGAATTTTAGAAACAGAAAAAGTAGAGAGTAGAAATAGAGATTATTTACAAGGAAAATGATGAGATTTATTTTATACATGTTGAATAAATAATTCACTGTAATTGATAAACATATAAATATGTATTTAATGTTATATATAACCAGCAAATGAAATCCAGATGACTGCTTTGCAATGTAGCTTACTAATAAAGCAGATTATAGAGTCAACCAAGATGGCAAAATAGTAGGCTCCTGAATATCCTTCCTCCCATGGATGTATTGAATATACTGCTACAGAAGAAGCAATACCTTCTTTAAAAAATCCAAAAGCAAGGTGATTCCTACACATCAAGTGAATAAGAAAATGCCCATATTGAAACAGGAAGAGAATACCAAGACTCATTCTCATCACAAACCCCACCCCCGGCATAGCACCATACAATTGGAAAGGAACCACTTCCAATTGCTGCTGCCTGATGACTTGGCCTCTGATTTAGCTAACATCTAGGTGCTGCCTGCACTCTTCCATAAAGAATGGAAAAACCAGTGGACACTTCTCCTGCCTTCTCTCTCTGGCAATAACACCAAAACCAAATCACTAGTACCTCCTTGGAAGGAGCTTGTATGCACATCAGATGCCCCAGCTTTTTGTGGCTGCTGGCTGAGAGACAAGCTCCCAAATCACCTAGCTCTGATAGTCAACAAGGTTTGATTCATGAATACCACAGGACTATAGCAAACAAAGAAGAATTTTTAAATAGATGCAGGGGCATCTCCCAGCAGCTCTACACCTGCACTCAGCACAGAGGGAACAAGTGATAATGACCATTTTCCAGTTTTTCCCTGGAAAGGGTTAATCTACATACTTTTTTCAGATGCTGCCTGAAGATCCAGCTTCTAATTAGCCTTTACCTATACACTAACTGATCAACCCCTTTGGGACACTGACAGGTCTTGGCACACCCTCAACTACTGGAAGCCACAATGAAAAAGAAAAATGTAGCTTGGACAATCATAAAATTTTGAGATAATCAGGAGCTCAGGCTGAACTAATGATGGAGTTTATCTCCTACTTAAGACCATTCTGTCAAGATTGGGAAAAATGGCTGTATTATCTAATGAGAAGAAAATAGACTCGCTACAAGGAAACCTCCGTAACACAACCAGCAGATTTTTCAGCAGAAACTTTGCAGGCCAGAATTGAGTGGGATAATATATTCAAAGTGCTGGAAAGTAAAACCTGTCAACCAAGATACCTGGCAAAATTGCTCTTCAGAATTGAAGGAGAGATACAGATTTTCCCAGACAAACAAAAACTAAGGGTGTTGATCACCACTAGACCAGTCTTCAAAGAACTATTAAAGGGAGTTCAACTAAAACAAAATTATGCTAATTAGTAACAGAAAAACATATGAAAGTATAAAGCTCACTGGTAAAGGAAAATTCAGAATAATATAATGATGTAGGCAAATTATTTATAACTCTATTTGAATATTAAAATACAAAATTATTAAAAAGTATTATAATAATTTGTTAATGGATCCAATATGTAAAAAGGTATAAATTATGACACAGAAATATAAAATGTGGGAGGGCGATAAAAAAGGTAGAGTTTGTTATATGTTTGAAGCTAAGTTGTTACCAGGTTAAACAACCAGTTATAATATAATAAGTTTTATGTAAGCTTCATTGTATCCACAAAACAAAAACCTATAGTGGATACATAAAAGATAAAGAGAAAGGTATCAAAGCATACTAACACAGAAAAATCAATAAATCACAAAGAAAGAGAGTGAGTTTGGGATAAAAGACTATCCAAACAATCAGAAAACAATTAACAAAATGGAAATAGTAACTCCATATATATATCAATATTTATATGTAAATGGACTAAATACTCCAATAAATAAGCATGGAATAGATGAATGGATTAAAAAAAAAAAACTACATGCTGACTAAATGAGACTCACTTTACCTTTAAGAATATACATAAACTGAAAATAAAAGAATGGAAAAAGGTGTTTTATGCAAATGGATAAATAAAAAGCAGATGTAGTTATATCAAACAAAATAGACTTTAAGCCAAAACATGTATCAAAAGACAAAGAAAGCCATTATATAATAATTAAGAGGCCAATTTATCATGAGGCTATAATATTTATAAATATATATTCACCCAACATAGGAGCACATAAATATATAAAAGCACATATTAACATATCTAAAAAGAGAAATAGTCAGCAAAACAATAACAATAGGGGACTTTAACACCCCAATTTTAACAATAAATAAGTAATCCAGATAGAAAATCAGTAAGGTAACATTGGACTAAAAACTACAAGCTAGACCAGATGAACCTAACAAACATATATAGAACGTTTTAGCTAAAAGAAGCTAAAATAAATATTCTCATCAAATATACATGAAATATTCTCCAGAATAAATTATAAGTTAGGGCAAACACAAATTTTAATAAATTTAGGAAGGTTAAAATCACATCAAGTATCATTTCTAACCACAATGGTGTAAAACTAGAAATCAATTACAAGAAAAAACTGAAAATTTATATAAAAGTGGTGATTAAACATGCTCCTGAACAATCAGTGAGTCAAAGAAGAAATCAAAAGATAAATAAAAAAAAATCACTTGAGAAATATGAAAATGGAAACACAATATACCTACTTATGAGATGCACCAAAAGCAGTTCTAAGTAGGAAGTGTATAGTGATAAGCACCCACACTGAGAAAAAGAAATATCTCAAAAAAAAAAAAAAAAATCTAAACGTCTATCTCAAGGAACTAGAAAAAGAACAACCTAAACCCAAAGTATTCAAAAGGAAGACGATAACAAAGATCAGAGCAGAAATAAATAAAATATAATCAATGAAACTAAGCTGTTTTTTTAAAGGTAGATACAATTTTAGCTGGCTTACCAAGAGAAAACAAAACAAAACAAAACAAAACAAAACAAAACAGAGGACTTAAATAAATAAAATTATAAGTGAAAGAGAAGACATTGCAGTTTATATCACAGAAACACGAAAGATCATAAAAAACTATGAACAATTATATGCCAGTGAATGGACAATCTAGAAGAAATTGATAAACTATTAAAAACATACAACATTAAGACTGAATCATAAAAAACAAAATTAAAAAATGTGGGCAGACTAGTATAGAGATTTAATCAATAATCAAAATCCTTCCAACAAAGAAAATTGTTATATTATATTATATTAAAAGGATCATACACCATGATCAAGTGAAATTTATTCCAAAGATAAAAGTAAATTTTATGGTTCAACATTCACAAATCAGTTAATGTGATATGCCACATTAACAAAATGAATAATAAAATCATGTAATCATCTTAATTCATGCATAAAAACATTTGTCAAAATTCACCATCTTTTCAGGATAAAAACTCTCAACAAATTGGATATAGAGAGAATGTACCTCTGATGCAAGACAGGGCAAATTACCCCAAGTTGTGGGGGAGACCAAGCCTCGCACCAAGAAAAGAGAGTCCTTTGACGGAGACTGTAGAAAGAATTCAACACACACACCAAAGTCAAAAGGAAAGTTGATTAGAAAAGAGACAACAATCCACAGACAGAATGTGGTGTCCTCTAAGAGGCGGAGAGTGAGAGAGCCTAAGAGAGATGTGGACAGTAAGAGAGACAGAGTAAAAAGTACCGAGAGAAAGACAGTGAGAGGGCCCTGGAGAAAAAGATTGAGAGGGGAGGGACCCTGAATGTTCAGGGAATCCAGTTTACATATCATTCCTTAGTTCCTGTGAGTTACAGTTTAAAGGCTTTGTTTACCCTTTTTTTTTTTTTTGATATGGACATACAGTGAGGAAGGGGAAGAGGAAGAGCATGTAGCCTATAAAGGTAAGAATATGTAGCGTGAACGGCCTGCTAGCACTTCCCAGCCTTTAACCCATAAGTTCCCTATGGTTTTTAGCCATAGAGAATGAATAATTTTATTTGTGTAGAGCAGCCACTTAAAGACTGTTTTTCCTGTTTCCCCTTCACAAGTATAGGAAATGGGTTGTTAGCAATAGCAGCAGAAGTCTTCCTTTTTTCTGCAGGTGTCCCTGCAGAAAAAGATTGTTACAGAGTTTGGTTATAGTTGTTCACTGAAACCATATGCCTACTTGAGGCATGCTTTGTCTTTCTAAAATATACTTTGAATAAATATTTTCTAAATCTCACTGACCCGTGATTCTTCACTGTGTCAATGAAGAAGAACCGAGAAAAAATGCAAACTAAATTTCTGTGCCATTATCCCTCCCTCCCCCACCCCCTTTTGTCCCCGGGGTGATGCCGAACTCTGATCAGTCCTAATGGTAACAGCAACATACAAAATGAATACACAAAAAAATTATCTTATTTCTATACACTAACAAGAAACTATAAGAAAGAGAAATTTAAAAAACAATCCCATTAAAATAACATAAAAAAAACTTAGAAATAAACTTAACCAAAAAGATTAAAGTTCTGCACACTGAAAACTATAACATATATAAGAAATTGACAAAGACACCAATAAATGGAATAGTATTTTGTGCTAATGGATTAGAAGAAATAATATTGTTAATAAGTCCTCACTACACAAAGCAATTTAAATATTCTATGCAATCCCTATCGCAATTCCATCACATTTTTCACATAAATAGATTAAAAAAATAAGTTTCTGTGAAAACACAAAAGACCCCGAATAGCCAATAAATATTGAGGAAAACTGGAGTCATCAAAATTCCTGATTTCAGAGGGAAAAAAATGACGTAGATAATAGAGGCTCTGTTTACCCCTCTGGCGACCTAATCAAAGTTGTGACAAACGAGGAACAAACAGCAAGGAAAATCACCTGGGATCTAGATGAACAAACCATACAACTAGAGAGAAATTCAAGAAATCACCCTGCAACGGCAGAAGGTAGAACAGGGTGAGGACACGGGGCTGCTCGGTCTGGAGCTGCTGAATGAGATAGAGGCTGCTGCAGTGGCAGCAGCAGCTGAAGAAGCCTCTTAAAGGGGCCATGTCCGTGAACGGACTTTTGCATTAATGGACCTGCTTGCTCTGAGCACCAGTGCAGGCTGGGCTGCGCAGGGGGCACCAAGGACTTACAGAGGGATGCTGAGTTGTCAGAGTGAGGGATCAGGCAAGACTCACTCTGTACAGAAGTGCTGGCTGGCGGTATAGATTGTTCTTCTGTTGAGCTCTTCCTCTCCCAGTGTAGACTCGATGCCGCCATAGCTGAGACATCATCAAGCTGCCTGACTGGTGGGAATCTGCACAGACCTATTTCTGGGCTTTTGTTTGCAATTCATGGTAATTTATAGAGTAAATGGCTCAGGATTTGCAAAATAGAACAACAGTCTATATAGATTTCAGGAGGCTAAATGGAAGTTTTCCTCTTTGACACAGACAAATTAGCATATGATGAATAACTGACGGCTGGATTTTTATGCTCTTGCATAAAATTCAATTTAATTGTCTTAGGGTTTTAAATCAATTCATTGATAATGTGTGAAAATGAAGAGAAGAAATTATTTAGCATTTGGGGATGTATTTACCCTTCAGTAGATGTTATTCAATAGACAAGACTTCTTATTTGAAATACTGAATTATTCTCTATGACTATCATCAAACTGGATAACAGAGATCACTCCGCCCAGAGGATTCCCCAAAATTCCACCTCCCTAATTCATGGCCCTACCCAAGCCACATTCAGTCATGTCCTCGGCGAGTCCTATGCCACTTGCTGAGTAGCTCCAAGACCCACACGGGTGGCAGCTGACCTCGGCTTCTTAAGAGTCCTAGGATTTTTGGAATGGTAAATAAGCATTGGCTTCAACTTAAAGTCACCAGCTGCATTAGCCTCTAACAAGGGAGTCAGCCTGTCTTTTGAAGCTTTGAAGTCAGACATTGACTTCTCATCCCTGGCTATGAAAATCCTAGATGACATCTTTTTAGAAAGAGCTGTTTTGTCTCCATTGAAAATCTGTTGTTTCTTGTATCCAGCTTCATTAATTATCTTAGCTAAACATTCTGAATAACTTGCTGCAGCTTCTACATCAGCACTTGCCACTTCACCTTGCTCTTTTATGTTATAGACATGGCATAGCAATCAACTTCATGAACCAGTCACTGCTAGCTTCAAACTTTTCTTCTGCAACTTTCTCACTTACATCAGACTTCGTAGAATTAAAGAAAGTTGGGGCCTGGCTCTGGATTAAGCTTTGGCTTAGGGAAATGCTGTGGCTGGTTTGATCTATCCAGACCATTGAAACTTTCTCCATTTCAGCAGTAAGGCTGTTTTACTTTCTTATCATTTGTCTGTTCACTGGAATAGCACTTTTAAGTTCCTTCAAGAACGTTTCTTTTAAATTGACAATTTGGCTAACTATTTTGTGCAAGAGGCCTAGCTTTTGGACTATCTTGACTTTCAACATGCCTTTATCACTAAGCTTAATCACACTTGGAAGCTATTGTAGGGTTATTAGTTGGCCTAATTTTAATATTGTTATGTATCAGAGAATAGGAAAGCCTGAGGAGAGGGAGAGAGACAGAATGATTGGTCCATTGAGCAGTCAGAATATGCACAGTATTTATCAATTAAGTTTGCCATCTTATATAGCCACAGTTTTTGGTGCCCCAAAACAGTTGCAATAGTAACATTAAAGATCACTGGTCAAAGATCATCATAACAAATATAATAATAATAATAATAATAAATAACAATAACAACAATAATAATAATAAAGTTTGAAATATTGAGAGAATTAGCTAAATCTGCCAGAGACGCGAAGTGAGCAAATACTGTTAGAAAAATTGTGTGATAGACTTGCTAGATGCAAGGTTGCCACAAACCTTCAGTTTGTAAAAAATACAACTTCTGTGAGACACAATAAAACAACATATGCCTATAGGTTTATTTTATTTTTCTTTAATTAAGAGCTTTCAAAGTTTTTATATAGTTATGTTTCACTTAAAATAGGGATACTTCTGACTAATGCATTGTTAGGCGATTTTGTCATCGTGGAATCATAGAGTGTACTTATACAAACCTAGATAGTATATCCTACTACTGTAATTGTATGTGTTATATATGCATTTGACTGGCAAAACAATGTGTTTGTTTACACCAGGATCACTACAAACACAGGATAAATATATTGTACTACAATATTATGGCAGCTATGACATCATAAGGTAATAGAAGTTTTTTCAGCTCTATTATAATTTTATGGGACC
Source organism: Pteropus alecto (assembly GCF_000325575.1). Lineage (NCBI taxonomy): Eukaryota > Metazoa > Chordata > Mammalia > Chiroptera > Pteropodidae > Pteropus > Pteropus alecto. The sequence goes on from NW_006430732.1 coordinate 1,682,975, forward strand.
ACCATCATATATGCAAACCATCTCGGACCAAAATATTGTTATGTGTCACATTATTATACTTAATAGTCCTGGTGGGATAAGCTTATCTCCTCCATGTTTTCCATAGCACTTACCTCAAGCAGGAATCAAATATCAGTCTTCACTACAATTTCAAGTGTGAATGTTTAGCCAACACCCAATGTGCTTTTTATAGAAATATGAAAGACATGTATTATTTAATATAGTAAAATTATAAGCTCAAGATGCATGTATTCAAAGACTCATGGTAAAATTGCTTTTTCCTAAGTTTACTTCATATTTAAAAGGTGATTCATTGTAAAAATAAACCACTGTATTTTTAGCTTTTTATCCTTATCCTTCCCTGATGACTTATATCTTTAGGTAAGTTACTTTGTATCACAGTTTCCATATCAATGAAATGTGGTTGATGACCTCTGATTTCTAAAAGATTCTTCTCATTCTCTGTGGAGTAGTTACAAACAAAAAAGACTTCTGATAAATTCAAGTTTTATTCCTAACTTTATGTCTTATTAGAAATTACCTTAGGCCAATTCTTAATTTATTTGATCTTTAGTTTTTTTCTCTCTAAAATGAGAATAATAGTACCTAACTCCTAGAAATCTCAGGATTATATTTTATTAAGTAACATTTGTAAAATTATTGACATAAAGTAGTACAATAGATGCTGGTTTATTTTGCTGTCCTTTATTTTTCTAGTGTTCTCCTTTTCTTGAAATGACATAGTGATTAACATATATATATATAAACATATATATTTCTCTCTATATATATGTTATATACATATATATTTCTCTCTATATATATATGTTATATATATATATAGAAATGTCACTTCAATACTATACTTCAGATTAATAATAAAAATAGAAACTTTTAACAACTTAAGATATTGTTCAAGAGGATACTTACTGAAGATCTAAGTTTAAAAAAACAAGGGCTTTTTCAACAAAGCTTATAAAATCAAGGAATTGACTCTAGTGAACAGCTCATTGCAGCACTAATAGAAATAAATTGACTGCCAGACTTTTTTGCACACCCAAACTAGCATCACTGATATGGTGCCATTGCCTGCAGTGACAGGCACTATAGGACATTGGTAAATACAATCTGAGGGCTATGCAAATGTTTCTAAAGCATATGGACAACTGGGAATATCTTCAAAAAATGCTTTCCTTTCCTTATTTAAACTTTGGTCTCAGTTTTTAAGCACATTATCTAAGAAGCCATTCTTGTTCCACTATATCTGATGTTTCTCTGTACCTCTATAACACCTTATACTTTCTCTCTCACTGCACACTTAACTCAGCTTATTTTAAAGGCCTACACACAATTTCTTACAGTTTCCACTACACTTTAAATTCCATGAAGAAAAAGGTCGTGATGATCTCATTTATTACTATCTCATCAGTGCCTAAAAAAATGTCTGCAATATAATTTAATAAATATTCAGTAGATAAAAGGTGGACGAATAGGATATTTACATGACCTAAAGTTAGTGACAGCATAATTACATATTTGGACTGGTTATCATTTTGAAGCCACAACATAAGGTAATTTTTAATTATTTTCTTTTCATCTAAAAATTATGTTGGGAAAAATTCCAGTACTTACTATAAATAAGTGCAGAGAAAGAACATTGAACTAAGAGAATAGAATATGGGATCAAGTTTCATTTCTGCTTACTGGGACATACAGTGAGAATGGGGAAGTTGCAGGGGTTGGCAAATCATTCTGAGACTTAGTTTCCTTATCTATAAATGAAAAATAAAGATAAAATATTCTCTCCTTTTATCCCAAAGGACATTGTGAAGCTCAGATAATATGACTTAAAAATACTTCAAAAATAGTCAAAACTAAAGTGAATACAAGCATTTACTAAGAACATAAGGTTATTGAGATTAGTGCTATAAAACATATGTAAATCTTATTAAAACAAAATTTAGCCTGTTTGTATAATTGGAATGCTAAAAAGCATACTAATGCTCCCCAGAAATTGTGTAAAGAAAAGTTCCTAGTAGCTAAAGAAGAGGGTACAAAATTTTTGATGTAGAAGATACAAAAGTGGTGAGGAAACAAAAGAATCTATGCTTTTGATTTTATGGAAACTTGGGAAAAGTCAGTGCAAAAAATATTTGAAACCTACTATATACAAGGATTGCCATATGAAGAGAAATCCTTAAGCCATTCATAGTTTAGTGGAAGTGACAGATGGATAAATCAGTGATAGAAAGAGAATTCACACATGAACACTACTGACCCTTTATCCCTTTAAACTATGTTTCATATCCTATCTTTTTAAGTTTATTTCCATCAGCAAATATTTCTATTCCAACTTCCCAACATTTCAATAATGGTGATAGTGTGCATGAATATTTCTATTCCCATTTGAAGTTTTTTTTACAGATAACAATATGAATAAAAATTGTGTTTTATATATTTTAACCTTTAAGACAGAGAATAAAGTTTAAGACAGCCAATACTTCCTTGTTTATCAATTACTATTGCATAAAGGAATGTATAGCCATGCAGAAATTTTGCACATTTTTCCATGTACTTAAAATTCTTTATTCATAGTCTATATTTATCTGGATAAAATATTAAACTAATGTCTTATGATTATAAACTGATCTTCTCTGAAACCAAGTAATCAAGAAACCAAGAAACGGAACTTTAAGATTCTAGTTAACTTACTATGCCAGTAAAATCTATGTTTTTCTAAACTGTTTCACACAAGGTCATATAATGTCAGCAAATTCATGCAAATTTTGAGATAATAAAATTCAACTTCTATTTTTAAAAAAGTAAAAAGTATATGTTAAAAGATCAACATTTATATTTCTTCTTAAGTTTAATATAAGTGGATATGACACTTTCTGATTATACAGATATGATAGTATAATCCACAATACTTTGCAAAACTCAAAATATGCTTTTCTTATGTTACTAATTTGATTAAAAATAGCTCTGTTATTTGGGATAATTTTATATTTACCCTCCCAAATCCAGTATATATTTATTTTCCTTTTACAATACCCATTCACTCCAGATTGTGAACAGTCCATTATAAATAAACACTCTCTTGTATTTTATTTTATTTTTAAATTCTCTGTGGTTAGGATTAAATGTATTTGTAATTTTAAAAAGTTGTCATTTGAGGAGTGGGACTCAAAAAATTAAAAGATTAAAATAAATAAAAATTAAAAATAAATAAAAAGTAGTCACAAAATATTTAGTTTGTCCCATTGATAACTGATTATACATGAACCAGAACTGAGAAAAGGAATTCATTCAAAAAGTACTTATTAAGTATTTAGTATAAAAGTCTGGCAGGCAGGATCCGTTACTACTTTGAGCTTTCATTCTTAAACCACATACCATAAAATCAAACAAGAAGCATTTATATAGACTAGAGAGAGTCAGAAAAGTCTTTAGACAGCAAGCTGTTCTGAAGGATGACTATGCATTTCTTAGGCAAAGACAGGGGTAGGAACGTTCCAGGGAGACAAAAAATAATATGTAAACTTCTGAACAGGGATACAGTATACTAAGTTTGAAGACAAAAAATAATCTTCACAAGGCTATAGCTTATAAGAGCAAATTTGTGTATGGTACGAGATGAGGCTAGAGCAATGAGCAGGAGTTAGAACACGAAGGCTTTTGTGGGTTACATTATGGAATTTTTCCTCATCCTAATAGCAGTTAGAAGCTATGAAAAAGCATTATCATATTTGAAACCACTCAGGAAATTAATGGCATGAATGTTCTTCTTATTCCCTGGCTGGCCCAGTGTGAGGTAAAGCACACTGATATGACTGGACTTACTTTAAACGCATGAACACAGACAACTTCAAGCATGTTTTTAGCACTGCCTAGTAATATTATTACATTTGCAGGCCTATATTTTTTCCTACTTGCCGGGAACTATTTCACACTTTCTTCTCTTACTTCAAATTTTTAACGCCTTACCTTTTTCTCACTCTCAGTTAACTCTCTTGCCTCTTATGTTTATAGAAAGTAGAAGCAATTATAAGAAAATTTCCAAGGGATGGAGGATGGGCAAATGTATGAAAATGGTCAAAAGGTACAGACTTCCAGGTATAAAGTAAATTAGTCATAGGGATGTAACGTTCAGCATGGTAACTATAGTTCATAATCCTTCATTGTATATTTGAAAGTTGCTAATGGAATAAATCTTAAAAGTTTTCATTACAAGAGAAAATTTCTAACTATGTATGGAGATGAATGTTAACTAGACTTATTGTGGTGATCCTTACATGATATATACATATTTAATCGTTATGTTATACACCTGCAATTAATATAATGTTATGTGTCAACTATATCTCAACAAAAAAAGAGAGAGATTTTCCAGCCCCTTCCACCATATCTACCAAACTGACCTGCAATTTTCCAATGTTGCCACTCATGAGCTCAGGATTAATCCAAAAATATCAGAGAGCCACACCATCAAAATGGCAGAATAGACATTCTCTACTATCTTACCCTCAAAGAACACTGATTTTTGACAACCACACATGGATGAAAGAGCAAGTATGGAAGCTCAGTAGTCTAGCAGAGAGGTTTCAGGACACTGTTGGAGCAAAACAAACAAACAAACAAACAAATCTGAGATTGAAGGCACTAAAAAGAGGTAAAAAATACCATTTGACTTTATATATGTCACCTCTTCCCCAAGGTAGCACAGCTCAGTGGCAAGCAAGCCTTTCTTGGTCTATGAGAGTGTATGAGTGAGTGCCCAACTTTTTTACATCTCTAGCTCTAAAGAATGGTGCCAATGAGCCCCCCCCCCTTTTTTTTAACCACCTAGAGTACTGAGTTGCTAGCTTCATGACTCAGGGGTCGTGAGCTTGTGGAAGAACAGTGGCCATGTCTGAGGATGAAACATATCAAAGGGATGTGTATTCTATTAACTGGATCACAGGTTCTGTTGGGAGGTCCACACATGAGCTGCTGCGGATGCCTTGCCTGTAGACTTCCCCAACTAACTAATGAGCATCCCAGTGTTCTACATACTTTAAACCACAAATAGCTCTACCTAATGAACCTTCCCTTATATGTGCTCCCAACAGTGGTAAAGAGAGCATTGGTAGATAGCTAATAAGCATGTGCAAAAAGTTGGCCTGAATCTGCAGACCTGGGAGAAACTACAAACTTGAGCATTTAGCACCTCCCTAGAGAAAGCAAAAGGGGGGCTGTGAGTACCTAGTCTGACTTGGCAGAATCAAGAGATGGCATAAAAGCTTAAGAATTCTGCCACAAAAATTAGCAATAACTGAGAATTAAGTATACCCATAGAAAAGATCTGAGACAGCCTAGAAACCCATTGTAAGGTTAACAGAAGATTTTTCTTTCCTGAAGAGAGTAAGTGAAGGTGACTCATACTTCAAATGTTTAGACAGCAACACATGACTCTGAGAAATATAAAAAATTGAGGAAGCATAATACCACCAAATAAAAACAATATTTTTTTAGTACTTGACCCCAAAATTAAAATCTGTGATTTGTCCAGTAAAGCATTCAAAATAACTATTTTAAAGAAGTTCAGCGATTTAGAAGAAAACACAAAACAACTAAATGAAATAAGGAAAACAATACATGAACAAAATGAGAAGTTTAACCGAGAAATAGACATCATAAAAGAATAAAAGAGGAATTCAAGAGCTAATGAATGCAATGAATAAAATGAAAAAAATGCAACAGATAATATCAGCAGCAGAATAGATCAAGCAGATGAAGCGGTAAATTAGAAGATAAGACATTTAAAATTATCCAGCTAGAGAAAAGCAAAGAAAAAAATAAGAAAGAGAAAAGACAAGACAAAGAAAAGAAAAGACAAAGTGAACTATGGATTAAAAGAAAAAAAAAGACAAGACAAAGAAAAGAAAAGACAAAGTGAACTATGGATTAAAAGAAAAAAAAAGATAATTGGAGCTACAGAAGGAGAAGAAAGAGAGAAGGGGGTTGAAAGATTATTTAAATAAATAATGGCTGAAATCTTCCCAATTCTGTAGAGAGATTTGTGTGTACAGGTTTATTTAGCTAATAAGTCTCATTCAAATTTCAATGTAAAATTATCTTTTACAAGAAATATTATAATAAAACTGTATAAAATCAAAGACAATAAGATAATTTTTAAACTGAAAGAAAAAAAATATTCTCTCATGCAGGGGAAACCCTTTAAGGCTATCAGTGGATTTCTCAGCAGAAACCTTGCAAACCAGGAGCATGGGTTAATATATTTAAAGTGCTAAAAAAAAAAAAAATTCTTTAATCAAGAATATTTTACTCAAAAAATTTAGCCTTCAGTACTGAATCTGAGATAAAGACTTTTCAAAACAAAAAAAAGCTGTGGGAGTTCATCATATTAGGCTTATCTTAAAAGAAATGCTGAATCGAGATCTTCATGCTAAAATAAAAAAATGCTAATGAGTAATTTGAAAACATAAAAATATTCAATACACTGGAAAAAGTAAGTATATAGTTAAATTCAGAATACATATATTAGCTAAATGGAGTATTTGTTTATTTATTTATTTAGAGGCAAGGCAATCCTTGGTTGACCTCACAGATTGCAAGGACCTTGTCAGTTTACAATCCCTTATTTTCTATTTTTTACGCCTACAGCACCTGGTCTTCCTAGGTGGTCTCCCATCCAAGTACTAACCAGACCCAACCCAGCTTAGCTTACAAGATCAGATGGGATTGAGCTTGTTCAGAGTGGCATGGCCATAAATGTTAAATGGATTTTTGAAAAAACCCAACTATAAACTGCCTAAAAAAACCCTCAATTAATATTTAAGGATACATATTAGCTAAAAGTAAAGAGACAGAAAAAATTATGTCATGCAAATGGAAACAAAAAGAGAGTAGAGATATATATGCTTATACTGGACAAAATAGACTTTAATACAAAAGCTGTGATAAAGGACAAAAGGTTATTATATAATGATAAAATGGTCAATTCATCAAAAAGATATAACGATCACAAATATGTATATGTACCCAACATTGGAGCACCTAAATACATTAAGCAAATAGTAATAGACCCAAAGGAAGAAATAGATAATAATATTATAACAATAGGGGACTTCAATACTGCACTTTCAACAATGATCATCCAAACAGAAAATCAGTAAAAAACAAAACAAAATATTGCACTTGAACTATACTTTAGACCATATAGACCTAACAGACATATAAAAATATTTTATCCAATAGCAACAAACATGTTCTTTTCAATCTCACACAGAACATTCTCCAGGATAGATAATATGTTAGAACACACAAAGCAACTGTTAGCAAATTTAACAAATTAAAATCTACCAAATGATTTTTACAGTCACAATGGTGTGAAACTAAAAATAAATAACAGGAGAAAAATTGAAAATTTTATAGATGTGTGGAAATTAAATAACAAACTACTGAAAAACCAATGGGTCAAAGAAGAAATCAAAAGAGAAATAAAAATTATGTTGAAACAAATAAAAATAGAAAGAAACATAACAAATGAGGAAAACTATCCTATTCACAATAGCATCGAAAACAATAAAATACTTAGGTATAAATTTTACCAAGGTAGTGAAAGATTTGTACACTAAAATCTGTAAGACTTTGGTAAAAGAAATTGAAAAGACAGCTTGTGTTCATGGATTGGAAAAATTAATATTGTTAAAATGTCCATACTACACTAAGCCATGTATATATTCAATAGAATCCCTATCAAAATTCAAATGATATTTTTGTTTTACTGAAATAGAAAAAACAGTCTATCTACAATTTGTATGAAATCACAAAGGACTCCACATAACTAAAGCAATCCTGAGAAAGAAAAATAAAGCTGGAGGCATTTTACTTCCTTATTACAAAGCTGTAATAATTAAAACAGGATGGTACTGGCACGAAAATAGACACACACACACACCAACAGAAGAGAATTGAGGACCCAGATAAAATTCAAGCATGTGGAGTCAACTACTATTGGACAATGGAACCAAGAATACTCAAGGAGGAAACAAAAATTTCTTTAACAAATGGCACTGGGAAAGCTGGATAATCATATGCAAAGGAATGAAATTGGATCCCTATCTTACACTACTCACAAAAATTAACTCAAAATGGATTGAAAGCTTAATGCCAAACCTGAACTTGTAATATTCTTAGAAGCAAATATAGGGAAAAGTCCCCTTTACATTGGTCTTGGCAATATTTTTTTTTTGGATGTGACACCAAAAGCACAAACAATAAGAGCAAAAATTAACAAGTGGGACTATATCAAACTAAAAATCTTCTGCACAGCAAAAGAATGATCAAAAAAATGTATAGGAAACCTATGTAATGGGAGAAAGTATTTGTAAACTATCTATCTAATAAGAGATTAATATCCAATATATATATATAAGGAACTCATACAACTCAATAGGAAAAAGTCAATGTAATTAAAATATGGGTTGAGGAGGTGACTAGACATTTTTCCAAAAGATGCACAAATAGCCAACAGGTCATTAAAAGGTGCTCAATATCACTAGTCATCATGAAAACACAAATCAAAACCACAATAATATATCCTCTCACTTATACTAAGATGCTTATTATCAAAAAGTCAAGAGATAAATGCTGGAGGCCATATGAAGAAAAGGGAACACTTGTGCATTATTGGTGGGAATGTAAATTGTTACAACCACTAGGAAAAATAGTATGAAGTTTCCTCAAAAATTGATAATAGAGCTATCATATTATCAACCAATCCCACTTTTAGGTATAGACACAAAAGAAATTAAATCACTATCTCAATGTGATATCTGCACCCTATGTTTATGGCAGTATTATTTACAATAGCCAAGACATGGGGAAAAAAAAGTGTCCATGGATAAATAAATGGATAAAGGTGATGTGGTATACATATACAATGGAATATTATTCTCCCATAAAAGAAGGAAATCCAGACTTTTGTGACAATATGGATAGACCTTAAGGGCATTATGCTAAGTAAAATAAGCCAGGGAGAGAAAGCAAATACTGTTGATTTTGCTTAAATGTGGAATCAAAAAAAAAAAAAAAAATCAGAATCATAGAAACAGAGAATAGAGTGGTGATCACTACAAATGGTGGTGGCTTGGAGAAAAGGGGAGATATTGGTCAAAGGTTATGAATTTCTAGATAAAAGTTCTGAGGGAGTGATGTCAGAAACATAGCGGAGTGAGAGACGTCCCCAGATCTCTCTCCTTGAAACAACAATAAGCTGAATATCTAAAACTCAACAAAAACACCCAAACTGCACACCAGCCCGTCTGAGTGTGGGATCTGTGCAAGAGAGCTACCACAGGTCAGAACCCCGGGAGTTGGCGGTAGACTGGGAGAAACAAAGAAGCTGCCTCTAGAAGCTCAAGCTTCCTATAGGAGGAGGGAAAAGGGAGAAGGTGCAGAGAATTCCCTGAACAGCCCTGCTTGGGAGAGCTGTGAGCTCTACGTGGTCAGTGGCAATACCCAGGCATCAGGGCAGAAAGCAAAGAAGTGAGGATGGCAGAAAAGTGGGAAAGGAAGAGAAATAATAGTTAATTATTGCCAGCTGCAGATGCAAAACACTAGGCTGGGCCTCAGCCCCCAACCCCCAACCCCCAA
>NW_006430732.1:1692825-1695507 GCF_000325575.1 Pteropus alecto
GTACTCACAGGGATTGGGACTGAGGGCAGCGAGTGTGATTGAATATCTATAAGGGAAAAAAAGACATTATAAAGACTTTATATAAAGCAGGGATCCAAGATGCTTAGACGCCACCTACTGGAAACCAAAAGAAAAATGCCTTCTTTACAACAGACTAGAGAGACTGTTATATAATAAATCTTCTTTCTGGAAAAAAAGCAAAATACATTTCCATTAAGCAGATTATAATTAATGACAAAGTGGAGAAATACACCATGAAACACCATGAGCAACCAAGGTAAAAAGGCAGCTCAGAAAGAAAGAAAGAAAAAAAAAATCTCAAGAAAATAAGCTAACAGACATAGAAACATGTGACTTAAATGATAGAGAATTCAGGATGGTACATCCAAAAAAACTCAATGAGATCCCAAGTAACTCATATCAACAGTTTCATGAATTGAAAAAACTAGACAAGCAAAATGAGTTCCTTAGCAAGGAGATTGAAACCCTCAACAAACAAACAAACAAAAAAACAAATAGAATTTCAGGAGATGAAGAACACATTGCAAGAGATGAAGAATAAAGTAGCAAGCTTGGAAAATAGGGTCAACCAAATGGAGGAAAGGATTAGTGATATGGAAGACAGAAATCTAGAAATAAATCAGAAGGAAGAAGAGAGAAACAGAAGAATGAAAAATCATGAAAGGGAACTACAAGAACTAGCTGATATAATCAGGAAAGGAAACATAAGAATAATGAGCATACTCAAAGGAGAAGAAAAAAAGCAAGATTAGAAAGCATTTTCAGACAAATAGTTGATGAGAATTTTCCAAATCTAAGGAATGAGCTGGAGCTTGGAATTCAAGAAGTCAACAGAACACCAAATTATCAACTCAAAAAAGCCTTCTCCAAGACATATTGTATTAAAATTATCAAAAATCAATGACGAAGAAATAATTCTCAGGGCAGTCAGGGAAAAGAAGATGATAATCTATAAAAACAAACAAACAAACAAACAAACAAACAAACAAACAAACCTTAAAATCTTGTTGAACTTCTCAGTAAAACCCTTACAAACCAGAAAAGAGTGGAATCAGATATTCAAACTATTAAATGAAAGGAAGTACCAGCCAAGAATAATGTATCCAGAAAAGCTCTCCTGTAGATATCAAATAGAAATAAAGACCTTTCCAGACATACAAAAATTGAGGGAATTCTACATTACGAGGCCTGAATTACAGAAAATACTGAAAGGGGTCAGCTTAACTAAAACAAATTGACAAAAAAAAAAAAAAGGAAATACATAACTAGAAGTAGAGGATTGCAATCTTTACTAAGAACAGGGCATCATAAGCTTAAATAATAAGGGAATTGCTATAGCAAGATAGTAATGAAAGTTCAGCATACACAGGGACAAACTGTGACAACAATGACTGATAAAAGGAGGATTCAAAGTTCCAACTTCGCAAAGGGGAATAGAGATAAGGCACACGCAGAAGAAAATGAACTATTGTATATATAAGACTATCCTCTACATATTCGTGATGGTAACCACACACCAAAGATTCAGAACCGAAATATATAACATAAAACAAGAAGGGCCAGAGGAAAAACCTGCAAAACCCTACAAAAATACAAAAAGCATACACAAAAGGACAAGGAAGAAATGGAAACATCGAGCTACTAGAAAGAAAAACATAAAATGGTTATAGGAAAACCTCATATTTCAATAATCACCCTAAATGTAAATGGACTAAACTCACCAATAAAAAGGCACAGAGCTGCAGAATGGATCAAAAAACAAAACCCAACCATGCTGCCTCCAGGAGACACATTTAGTTCCAAAGATAAATATAGATTCAAAGTGAAAAAGCAAAAAATGATATTTCAAGCAAATGTCATTCAGAGAAAAGCGGAAGTAGCAGTACTAATATCGAACGAAATAGACTTCGAAATAAAAAAGGTAAAGAAAGATACTGAGAGACAGTTCATAATGATAAAAGTAATCATGCACCAAGAAGACATAACACTTATTAACATCTATGATTCCAATCAGGGAGCCCCAAAATATATAAAGCAATTACTAACAGAACTAAAAGGAGAAACAGACCAAAACAATTTCATAGTAGGGCACCTAAATACCATGCTGTTGGATATGGACAGATAATCCAAACAGAAAATCAATAAGAAAATAACGTCCATAAGTGACACATTAGATCAACTTGACGTAATTAACATTTACAGAGACTTTCATTGCAAAACAGCTGCTTATACATTCTTCTCTAGTGCACATGGAACATTCTCAAGGATTGACCACATACTGGGACACAGAGATAGCCTCAACAAATATAAGAGGGTTGAAATCATATGAACCATATTCTCTGATCATAATGCTTTGAAGTTAGAGATAAACTGTAAAAAAAAAAATGCAGGAAGAACCACAAATACATGGAGATTAAACAATATAGAACAATGAAGAATGACTGGGTCAGAGAAGAAATAGAAAAAGAGATCAAGAGATACATAGAAATGAATTATAATAATAATACAACATATCAAAACTTTTGTGACATGGCAAAAGCAGTCATAAGAGGAAAGTTCATATCATTACAGGCCTATCTCCAAAAACAAGAACTAGCCCAAATAAACAACCTAACACTTAATCTTATAAAAACTAGGAAAGGAAGAATAAATGAAGCCTAA